>NC_041385.1:34829912-34921739 GCF_002162155.2 Triticum dicoccoides | reverse complement strand
CAGGAAGGGGAGGATGGGGAGAGGGAGGCGGCGGGGGCGCGGGGGCCGCGACGGTGCAGTGGGTCCGGGCAGCGGCGGCGGTGGCGGGGTAGTGGGTCGGTGCAGTGGGTGGGGGGGCTGAGAGAAATGTGATCCATTGGGGAAAGGGGATTGGGGATTTTAGTGGGGGGAGGGTTAGCAATGGCGCACCCCCTAGCGGTGTGCCATTAGTATTTTTTTGATAGCAATGGCGCACCTCCTGGTGGTGCGCCATTGTTAACCTTTTTTTTGGATTGCAATGGCGCACCTCCTAGCGGTGAGCCATTAGTAATTTTTTTTGGATTTTTAGTTGCATTCATTTGTGAATTGGTAAAACATTTAGGAAGTATTACACTTATGATTGGTTCTTTAGTATTTGGTTGAGTTTGCGAATTAATATTAACTAAATAAATTATTAGCCTTCATTTTTGAATTAATATTAACTAAATAAATTATTAGCCTTCATTTTTGAATTAATATTAACTAAATAAATTATTACATTTAAGTAGTTATCATTTAAGTAAACTTCTGGGATATAATTTTTATTTTTTCATATGTATCATTCATTTAATAGTTCACATACAAAAAATTTATAGTTTTGCTGGATGCAAAGAAACAAGTGGTCATGAAAAATATCATCAGATTTCAAAATATTCATGAATTCAAAAATTGCCACCCATTTCCATATGTCGAAATACAATCGACAAATGAATGCTAGCTACAATTTAAATACAATCGATCTTAGCTAGCTATCTGTTCACAATCTTCTTGCCCTTATTTCTCGCAAATGGAGTTCTTCTCTTGAACGAACGTCCTTTAGGTAGGGTGGTCCTGCTTCTTCTTGTGGTGTATGCTGGTACATCATCGTCATCGTCATGTTCCATCTCTGGGTCACCGTACTTGTCGAAGTCTTGCTCATTGGCGACTCCATCCATTCCGATGATCTTCCTTTTTCCTCTCCTCACGACAACACGACTGGTCTTTGATGGGTCGGTAATGAAGAAGCATTGGTCCACTTGGGAAGCCAGTACCCATGGCTCATTTTTCACGGTGACGTTTGCGCCCGCGGTCTTGGATTTGGCTTCTGGTATAACCATGGTGGTGAAATACCGGTCTTCTTTTAGGACGCTCTTGGCCCATCTGACACGGAACATCGGGACCTTCTCTCCAGCGTAGCTCAGCTCCTAGATCTCCTTGATTGTTCCGTAGTATCTATCCTTGTCGTTACCGGTGTAGGATTCCATCGTTACCCCGGAGTTCTGATAACCATTGCTCTTCATGTCCTTTCCCTCGGTGTAGAATGTGTAGCCATTGATATCGTACACCTCATACGTCATCAGGTTGTGCTCGGCGCCCTGTGACAAGGCGAATATGAGTTGTTCTTCCGCGGAAGAATCCTCATGTAAAGGGTACGACAGAAGCATCTCCTTGAACCAACGCGTGAAACATGAGTTGTGCTCTTTGATTATATCTCCGTCTGTCCTCTGTTGGCCTCGGTCATTGTACGTCTTCTCAATAAAGGTTTTGTGCTCTACCACTCAAGGATCGACCACGTCTACATGTTGTAGCGCGACCAGCTTTGCTCTTTCAAAGTCGGCGAGTCGACCCTCGAAGTCGACATGCATTTCACGGTGACCCTCACGGTGACCCCATCCAGCGAGCCTGCCGAGGTGCCTGTTGACGGGAAGACCAACGGGGTTCTCGATGCCTAGATAATTCGTGCAGTAGGAGATGCACTCTTCGGTCAGAAAGCCCCTGGCTATGCTTCCCTCTCGACGTGACATGTTGCGGACGCATCCTTTGATGACACCATTCATCCTTTCGAACGACATCATGCTGTGCAAGAACGTCGGCCCGACTTGGATGATATCCTCCACGATATGGACCAGCAGATGCACCATAACATCGAAGAATGCGGTCGGGAAGTACATCTCAAGCTCGCATAGTATCACCACGATATCTTCCTGTAGCCTTCTGAGTTGCCTCACGCCAACCGACTTCCGACAGATGACGTCGAAAAAGTTGCATAGGCCAAATAGTGTTTCACAAACGTGCGCGTCCATGATCCCACGGATTGCAACTGGAAGTATCTGCATCATCAGCACGTGACAGTCGTGAGACTTCATCCCGCTGAATTTCTGCTTCGTTGAGTCTAGGTATCTTCTTATCTTCCCCGCGTAACCGTAAGGAAGTTTTACTCCTACGAGGCAGGTGAAAAACTGCTTGATCTTCTCCTGACTTAGAGTGAAGCACGCGGGAGGGTAGTAATTTCTGATCTTCTTGGCCTTTTTGCCTTTGCGACTACTTTCTGTGTCCTGCTTCGCCTCATCATCATCATCATTAGCGTGAAGCTCCTCCCTGATGCCCATTGATTTCAAGTCTGCCCTTGCTTTCGGACCATCTTTGGTCCTCTCTGGCATGTTGAGCAGGGTACCAAGCAGACTCTCACACACGTTCTTCGTGATATGCATGACATCAAGGTTGTGAGGCACACGGTGGATCTTCTAGTATGGCAAGTCCCAGAAAACAGACCTTGTTTTCCATACCTTTAGAAGTGGCTCTGGCGCCTTTTGCTTCTTTCACGGCTCTGGCGCCTTTCCCGGTGGTGGGCAGTCTTTCCAATTTTTCAACAGCTCGTCTATTTCCTCGCCGCTCCTCGTACGCGAGCATCTTTGGGGTTCAGTTCCACCATCGAACAGATCCTTACGTTTTCTCCATGAGTCATTGTTGCGAAGCCACCTTCGATGTCCCATGAACACGTTTTTCAAAGACCTAGGATCTCTATCTAGCTGGCGATACGTTGTGTCATCCATGCACCCGACGCATCCAGAAAATCTGTGGACCACCTGCCCCGCGACATATCCGTAACCGAGATAGTCATGCACCGTCGTGAGCAGTGCGGTTCTCATAGGGAAATATTCTTTCTCTGCAGCATCCCACGTATTGGCTGGTGTTTTCCACAGCGTGTATAGCTCCTCTTTCAGTAGCCCCAGATACAGATTGATGTCGTTCCCTGGTTGTTTCGGCCCTTCAATTAGCATACTCATATGAATGTACTTCCTCTTCATGCACAACCAGGGGGAAGGTTGTACATCCACACAAACACATGCCAGGTGCTATGTGTGCTTCTCTGGCTGCCAAACGGATTGACTCCATCGGTGCTCGCGCCCAGCATGATGTTCCTTGGATCGTCCCCAAATTCTGGGTATTCGAAGTTCAACGCTTTCCACTGGCACACATCCTTAGGGCGACTCATCATCTTATCTTTTTTATTTATATCCGGATCATTTCCTCATCTTCTCGCTTCTTCTCCTCCCTGTCCGCGTGCCAACGCAGGAGCTTTGCTACCTTAGGGTCCGCGAAATACCGCTGCAGACGAGGAGTGATCGGAAAGTACCACACCACTTTTTGAGGAGCTTTCTTCCTCTTCTAGTATCGAGTGATGCCGCACATCGAACATATGGTAGACTCCGCATGCTCGTCCCGATAAATGATGCAACTGTTCATGCACGCATGGTATTTCACGTGCGGTAAATCCGGAGGACACACGATTTTATTCGCCTCCTTGAAACTGGTTGGGCACTTGTTCCCCTTGGGAAGACGTTCGTGCCAGAATGACATGTTCTCGTTGAAGCATGTGTCGGTCATTTTGTGTTTTACCTTCATCTCCAGAGCCATGAGCGTTACTTTCAGGCGGGTATCCTCGGGCCTGCATCCTTCATACAATGGAGTAATCGCGCCTATCTCCAATTGATCCAACTTTTCTTTCTCTCGGACGATAGCTCTTGTGCTTTGCTTGAGAAGCAACTCTTGAATATGAGGGTCCTGCACCCAGCCCATCGATGGTCCATCGTCGTCTGCTCCGGTATCTTCATCTTCATGATCATGCCCTTCGTCTGCTCTAGCATCTTCCTCATCATCATGTCCGGCATCTTCTACATGATGACTGTGTACTGCATCTACTTCGTGATCATGTCCTGGAGATTCTTTGTCTTCTCGCCCGCTCTCGCCGCGGTTGTCCTGCTGCCCTTCCTCACTTCTTGACCGGCCCCCATGGACGACTTCATAATCATCTTCATCACCTTACCACCGATAGCCATCCATGAAACCACGCAAGAGCAGGTGGTCCCGCACCTGTACGGAATCCGGGTCCATAAGGCTCCTCAGCTTGCATCTTCGACACAGACATCTTATCTCCATCTCGTTATTTTGAAGCATCTCGGCCTTCACGGAGCTCAAAAACCTATTCATGATACCTTCGGTCATCGTGCGGACCATGGTCGCCTGCGGGGTAGAGCAAAAGGATATTTTAGAACCAAGAAAAAATTTGGCATGACTTTGCCTAAAAATAGGACCAAAAAGAATGCATAGTGCCAAATTCTCGCCGAAACGGAAATGAATCAACATTCCGGCAAAATATTGGCAACTATCGCATTTCAAATACCGGTACCTGCAAACACAAATATATATGCAACACCACAAACATATGCAACACCACAAACATACGTAGATCTAGCTAGGCATAAAAAGTGCATGTGCACATTGTTGGAGGGAGAAAAAAGTAGATCTACAACATAAAGAAAGCTTTCCCCTTACTTACCTATCAAAAAAGGTAATTTAACCACTTAATTTGGGTGAATCTATGGTGCAAATGAGGTGAGTAGGAGAAGGCAGCCGAGACAAGCTTGGAGGAGGAGGTGGAGAGAATGAAGTGGGGAAAGTGAGTGTGGTAGGTGGCTGTCCAAAATATCAAGCTGGTCTCAGGTTACTAATGGCGCACCACATAACTATGCGCCATTAGTAACCCTGGTTACTAATGGTGCACCTGTTAAGTGGTGCGCCATTACTAGTTTTGCAAAAAAAATGTTAGTAGTGGCGCACCGTGGATGTGGTGTGCCATTACTAGTTTGAACTAGTAACGGCGCATCGTGGATGTGGTGTGCCATTACTAGTTTGAACTAGTAATGGCGCACTATGCTCTGGTGCGCCATTACTAGTTTTGAAAAAAAAAGTAAAAAAAAATGTTAGTAGTGGCGCACGGAGTGTGTGGTGCGCCATTACTAGATAAAACTAGTAATGGCGCACTATGCCCTGGTGCGCCATTACTAGTTTTGGAAAAAAAAATTGTTAGTTGTGGCGCACCCTAGGTGTGGTGCGCCATTAGTGTGATGGACACTAATGGCATACCAACACATGGTGTGACACTGCTATATAGTAGTGGCGCACCACATGTGTGGTGCACCATTAATGTCCATATTATCTATAGCCCTTTTCCTAGTAGTGAATACGAGGCTATAATAATCTAGAAGGGATATGATTTCATAGATCTGATCATACACTCATAGTTCATCGGATCCCAACAAACACACCGCAAAAGAAAGAGTTACATCAAATAGATCTCCGAGAGACCATTGTATTGAGAATCAAAACGAGATAGAAAGCCATCTAGCTACTGCCTATGGACTCGTAGGTCTGATATGAACTACTCACGCATCATCGAAGGAGCACAAATGAGGATGATGAACCCCTCCGTGACGGTGTTCCCCTCCAGTAGGGTGCCGGAACGGGCTCTAGATAGGATCTCGTGGCTTTTAGAACTTGCGGCAGCTGAAACAATATTTCATCGACTCCTCTAGGGTTCCTGGTATACTTGTGTATCTATAGAGTCAAGAGGCATTGGAGGAGGTGCTCGAGGCCCCCACTACCCACCAGGGCGCACCCTGGTGCCTAGTGGGACACCTGGGCCTCCCCTGGTGATCTTCCTTGGTTCACACGTTTCCTTCTGGTCCAAAAACAATTCTCCAAAAAGTTTCGAGGCATTTGGACTTCATCTGATATTGAATTTCCATGGAGGAAAGAATATGCAAAAACAGCAACTGGCACTGGGCACTATGTCATTTGGTTAGTCAAAAAAAATGATATAAAGTTGCTATAAAAAGATTGTAAAACATTCAAGAATGATAATATAAGAACATAGAACAATCAAAAATTATAGATACGTTGGAGACGTATCAACATCCCCAATATTAATTCCTGCTCATCCTCGAGTAGGTAAATGACAAAAACAATTTTTTTGATGTGGAATGCTACCTCACATGTTCATCATATTCTTCTCTTTATTTAGCATGTACATATATATATATATATATATATATATATATATATATATATATATATATATGGACTTGTAGATGATTCAATGCAATAGTCTATAATTTTACATGAAAACTTCAATACTCAAGCATATCAACAAGCAACCAAGTCTTTCAAAATATCAACACTAAAGAATGCTATCCCTAGCCCATCATGCTTTATCATTGATCCATTCATGCAACACACCCAAATATTAGCTATATCCAATGCTCAAGTATGATAATAGTGTTCTATAGTTGGTTCTTTATAAAAGAAGATGGAGACTCAAATTAAAAATAAAAATTGCATAAAGTAAATAGATAGATAGTCCATTCGCAGAGGGAAGCAGAGATTTGCTGCGGTGGCAGAGATCACTACAAAAAATTGAGAGACAAAATATTTTGGGTGGCATGCTTTTGCTGTCAACGAAAGCGACTAAGAGATAAAATCATAGCCGGTTCCCATGCTAGAAAAATCATGGGCGGTTCCCAAACTTAAAATAAAGTTTATTCCTTTTTCCACTATTCTTTCACACACCCTGGCTAGCCGCATCCTAGGTACTGTCCATACCAACACTTTCCAAGGAATTTATTAATTGACAACATAAAATAAATTTTCTTTGCATTTCGGGACTAGGCATCCCTATTACCGCCATATTCTCGTGCAATGACAAGTGAATAAACACTCTCTTGAGAATAGCCTATTTAACATGGAAGATACGGGCCACCCCTCACCGCTTCATGAGTGGTGCAGGCACACAAAAGAAAAGCTTATTTTGAATATTAGAGTTGGCACATACAAGTTTACTTAGAATGACACTGAAATACCACATATAGGTAGGTATGGTGGACTCATTTGAGACAACTTTGGGTATAGGATTTGGATGCACAAGCAGCATTCACGCTTAGTACAAGTGAAGGCTAGCAAATAGATTGAGAAGCGGCCAACCATGGAACGAAAACCATCGTAAGCAAACGTCAAACATAACTAACACCGAATAATAAAACACAAGCAGTATTTAATTTCAAAGCATAATTGTTGAATTCATGTGCATGCGCAGGGAATCACAAACCTTAACACCAATATTCTTACTAAAGCATAATTACCCATGAACATAACTCACATATCATTATCTTCATATCACAAAACTATTGCAAAGAATCAAGTTTAACATCCAATGATCTTCATGAATGTTTTTATTATGTCACCCCTGGATATCTATCACTTTGGGACTCATTTCATTTAAAGAAAATTGCCATTACAAATAACAAGCTCTCAACAAATATAAGTGAAGAACAAGAGCACAAGTTTTTTTAATTTTCAACTCTAAAAATAATATAAGTTAAGCAAGAGAGGATTTCTTCAAAATTTCTACTAACTCTAAAAATAATATAAGTGAAGCATGAGAGCGCATTTCTTCAAAATAACAACACCACTGTGCTAAAAAATAAATAAATGAAGCACTAGAGCAATTCGATGGCTCTAAAAAATTGAAGTGAAGCATAAAGAGCGACTCTAACAAATCATAACATAATTTGGCTCTCTCAAATAGGTGTGTCCAGATAGGATTATTATGGCAAACTAACAAGAAAATCAAGCAAACGCTCATATAATACAAGACGCTCACTGCAAAACTCATCATATTGGACGAATAAAAATATAGCTCCAAGTAAAATTACCGTTGGTCGTTAGAAGAAAGAGGGGATGCCTTCCAGGGCATCCCCAAGCTTAGTTGCTTGGTACTCTTTGGATATTACCTTAGGGTGCCATGGAGAATCCCCAAGCTTAGGCTTTTGTCACTCCTTATTCCTTCATCCATCGTGATCTCACCCAAAACTTGAAAATTTCAATCACACAAATCTCAACAAAACTTGAAGTTTTAATTGAAGTTTTCAAGTAAAGCTTTAATTGGAAGTCTTTAGGGATGCATTAGCAAGGAAGTCTAGGTGCATCAACATTATTTCTCTGAGAATCTTGCTCAATTCCCTTAGGATGGCCCTCAGGATACAAAGGTTCCTGAGCCATTTTAACCATTCTAGTTGCTACTCTAACAGCAAAGTCATGTTTATTATTGAATTCATCGAGAAAATCATTTTGAGCCTTAAGCACTTGTTATACTTGAGTGGTAACCATAAAAGCATGTTTACTAATGAGTTTAAGTTCACCCTTAAATCAAGACATATAATCACTCAAGTGTCCAATCATATAAGCATTACTTTTCAATTGTCTACCAACATAAGCATTGAAGTTTTCTTGTCTAGCCATAAAGTGATCAAATTCATCCAAGCATTGGCTAGCAAACTTAGTAGACGGGATTTCAACTTTATCATATGTATAGAGAGAATTTACCTTTACTACCTATGTCGGGTTATCAAGACCATGTATTTCTTCAATAGAAGGTAAATTCTTAACATCTTCAGCTTTAATACCTTTTTATTTCATAGATTTCTTTACCTCTTGCATATCTTCAAGACGGAGAAATAGAACACCTCTTTCTTCGGAGTTGGCTTAGGAGTCGGCTCAGGAGTTGGATCAGGAAGTGTCCAATTGTTTTCATTAGTCAACATATTATTCAATAGCAATTCAGTTTGATCAACAGTTCTTTCCCTGAAAACACAACCAACACAACTATCCAGGTGGTCTCTGGAAGCATCGGTTAGTCCATTATAAAAGATATCAAGTATTTCATTTTTCTTGAGAGGATGATCAGGCAAAGCATTAAGTAATCGGAGAAGCCTTCCCCAAGCTTGTGGGAGACTCTCTTCTTCAATTTGCACAAAATTATATACTTCCCTTAAGGCAGCTTGTTTCTTATGAGCGGGGAAATATTTAGCAGAGAAGTAATAAATCATATCCTGGGGACTACACACACAACCAGGATCAATAGAATTGAACCAAGTTTTAGCATCACCCTTTAATGAGAATGGAAATATCTGAAGGATATAGTAGTAGCGATATTTCTCATCATTAGTGAATAGGGTGGCTATATCATTCAATTTAGTAAGATGTGCCACAACAGTTTCAGATTCATCTAAAGTAATTATGTCAAGATCGACAGAGAAATCATAATCCTTATCAGTAACAAAGATCGGTGAAGTAGCAAAAGCAGGGTCATATTTCATTCTAGCATTCAGAGACTTCTGTTTTAGCTTAACTAATAACTTCTTAAGATCAGATCTATCATTGCAAGCAAGAAAATCTCTAGCAGTTTCTTCATCCATAACATAGCCCTCGGGAACAACAGGCAATTCATATTTAGGGGGAGAACCTTCATCATCACTTTCATCAATATTATCAGATTCAATTATTTCATTCTCTCTAGCCCTAGCAAGTTGTTCATCAAGAAATTCACCTAATGGCACAGTAGTATGAAGCATAGAAGTAGTTTCATCATAAGTATGATGCATAGTAGAACTGGCATCATCAAAAACATGCGACATATCAGAATTAATAGCAGAAGCACATTTAGGTGTCGTAAGCTTACTCAAAACAGAAGGAGAATCAAGTGTAGAGCTAGATGGCAGTTCCTTACCTCCTCTCGTAGTTGAGGGAAAAATCGTAGGTCTTTCGTCTTTCAAGTTCCTCATAGTGATCAGTGGATATAAATCCCAATTGACTCCAAGAATAGAGCTATGCTCCCCGGCAACAGCGCCAGAAAATAGTCTTGATAACCCACAAGTATAGGGGATCGCAACAGTTTTCGAGGGTAGAGTATTGAACCCAAATTTATTGATTCGACACAAGGGGAGCCAAAGAATATTCTCAAGTATTAGTAGTTGAGTTGTCAATTCAACAACACCTGGATAACTTAGTATCTGCAGCAAAGTATTTAGTAGCAAAGTAGTATGGAAGTAACGGTAATGGTAACAAAAGTAACAGTAGCGGTTGTGTAGTAATTGTAAAAGTGGCAACGGTAAAGTAACTAACCAAAGAACAATATGTGAAAAGCTCGTAGGCATTGGATCATTGATGGATAATTATGTCAGATGTGATTCCTCATGTAATAGTTATAACATAGGGTGACACAGAACTACAGTTAATCAATGTAATGTAGGCATGTATTTCGAATATAGTCATACATGCTTATGGAAAAGAAATTGCATGACATCTTTTGTCCTACCCTCCCGTGGCAGCGGGGTCCTATTGGAAACTAAGGGATATTAAGGCCTCCTTTTAATAGAATACCGGACCAAAGCATTAACACTTAGTGAATACATGAACTCCTCAAACTACGGTCATCACCGGTAAGTATCGCGATTATTGTCACTTCAGGGTTACTGTATCATAACACATAATTGGTGACTATAGACTTGCAAGATAGGATCAAGAACTCACATATATTCATGAAAATATAATAGGTTCAGATCTGAAATCATGGCACTCGGGCCCTAGTTACAAGCATTAAGCATAGCAAAGTCATAGCAACAACAATCTCAGAACATAATGGATACTAGGGATCAAACCCTATCAAAACTAACTCAATTACATGGTAAATCTCATCCAACCCATCACCGTCCAGCAAGCCTATGATGGAATTACTCATGCACGGCGGTGAGCATCATGAAATTGGTGATGGAGGATGGTTGATAATGACGACGACGACGGATTCCCGTCTCCGGAGCCCCGAACGGACTCCAGAGCAGCCCTCCCGAGATAGATTAGGGCTTGGCAGCGGCTCCGTATCGTAAAACGCGATGAAACTTTGTCTCTGATTTTTCTCTCCCCGAGCGTGAATATATGGAGTTGGAGTTGAGGTCAGTGGAACTTCAGGGGGCCCATGAGGCAGGGGGGTGCACCCTAGGAGGGGGCCCACCCTCATGCATAGGGTGTGGGCCCCCTGGTGCTGATTGTTTCGCTAGTATTTTTTATTAATTCCAAAAAGTTGCTCCGTGGATATTCAGGTCATTCCTAGAACTTTTATTTTTGCACAAAAATAACACCATGGCAGTTCTGCTGAAAACAATGTCAATCCGGGTTAGTTCCATTCAAATCATGCAAGTTAGAGTCCAAAACAAGGGCAAAAGTGTTTGGAAAAGTAGATACGACGAAGAGCCAATCGACGTATCGTGCGCTCGTGGGCACGCATCAGCTAGCTCTGGTGAGGACGCTTCCGGAGAGGGCAGAGGGCGACAAGAGCGGGAATGGGTGTTAGGTCGGCATGCCTAGACGCGTGAACGCCACCGGGGCTGAGCTTCTGGATGAGTCCCGACGCGCATAGCGCTCTCGATGCAGCCAGAGCGCTTGCATTGACATGCGAGAGGTGCATTCATCACGGGCACTAGCATGAAGAAGACAAGAGGGTCTGCCCTGAGATGTCTTGTGATGAGTCCATGTATCATAGAGGCTGAGAGATTTTATGGATCAAGAGAAGCAACCAAGAAGAGATGTGAGGGATCACTGAAAGTTTGCTGCATCAAACTGAATCATGACGAAGTGATCACCAGTGATGAGCTAAGTGACAAATAAGTTGTCTGGGGTGATTAGCTTAGGAAATACTATATTCCTGGAGGTTTTGAGGATAAATGTACTATGAATGAATATAGTTGCGTTGTAAGTGTATATTTTGTCCAAAAAAGGGATTTGGATGATGCACTCCCATAGAGAAGCAACCTGGCTGAAATTGCCAAGGCAGAGTTAGTTAGCCAGATGAAGATGTTGTAAAAGTTTCATACCAAATGGACATGCCAAAATAGTACTTGCTTCACAAACATCCCAACTAACCAAAAACTTGCAATAATTTTGAAGGGAAAATGGCTTAAGGAAATTATCCAAAATTGTGGAGAGATGTTATAAGGATTGGAGCATGATCTGGTAATTTCTCAAAATTAATGAAGCAACATAAAATATAAGGGCTTCACAACCTAAAAATATTGCCAGAAACAAAGATTTGAATCTAGTTGATTCTTGTTCCCATAAGTTGTTTGCTCACAAAATCCCTATGCATAGGAAGTGTGTTAGGCTTAAATGTGCTAGTCATATGCTTCATGATGCTCCCGTTATGTTTCAATTCTTATCTTTTATGTGAGCATCATTGTCATCATCATGCCTAGCTAAAAGGCATTAAAGAAAAACGCTTGTTGGGAGACAACCCAATATTTACCCTTACTGTTTTTGTGTGTCCACATGATTATGCTACTGTAGTAATCATGTTTTATATCTTTTGTTTCAATAAACTGCCAAGTAAGACCTTTAGGATAGCTTACGGTGATAGTTGTGTTGATCCTTCTAAATCGGAAACTTTTGCGCCCAGTAAATTAGTTTTTTTAATTCACAGAAACGTGATTTTGATCCGATTCTTTTTTATATGGATTGGTACACAAATTTCTTAGGACTTCCGAATTTGGTAGAATTTTTGGAGTGACAGAAGTATTCGGGAGTTACAGATTACTACAGATTGTTCTGTTTTTAACAGATTCTGTTTTTTATGTGTTGTTTGCTTATTTTGATGAATCTATGAGTAATATCGGAGGGTATGAACCATAGAGAAGTTGGAATAAAGTAGATATTACACCAATATGAATTTAGAATGAGTTCATAATAGTAACTAAGTGGTGATTTATTTTCTTATACTAACGGAGCTCATAAGATTTTCTGTTGAGTTTTGTGTTGTGAAGTTTTCAAGTTTTGGGTAAAGATTCGATGGACTATGGAATAAGGAGTGGAAAGAGCCTAAGCTTGGGGATGCCCAAGGCACCCCAAGGTAATATTGAAGGACAACCAAGACCCGAAGCTTGGGGATTGAAGACCCACAAGTGTAGGGGATCAATCTTAGTCCTTTCGATAAGTAAGAGTGTCGAACCCAACGAGGAGCAGAAGGAAATGATAAGCGGTTTTCAGTAAGGTTTTCTCTGCAATCACTGAAATTGTAGGTGATAGATAGTTTTGTGATAAGATAAATAGTAACGAGTAAAAAGTAAATAAAATAAGTAAAGTGCAGCAAGGTGGCCCAATCCTTTATGTAGCAAAGGATAAGCCTGGACAATTTCTAATAATGAGAAAGGAGCTCCCGAGGACACATGGGAATTATCGTCGAGCTAGTTTTCATCACGTTCATATGATTCGCGTTCGGTACTTTGATAATTTGATATGTGGGTAGACCGGTACTTGGGTACTGCCCTTAATTGGACAAGCATCCCACTTATGATTAACCCCTATTGCAAGCATCCGCAACTACAAAAGAAGTATTAAGGTAAACCTAACCACAACATTAAACATATGGATCCATATCAGCCCCTAACGGAGCAACGCAAAAACTAGTGTTTAAGATTCTGTCACTCTAGCAACCCATCATCTACTTATTACTTCCCCATGCCTTCCTCTAGGCCCAAATAATGGTGAAGTGTCATGTAGTCGACGTTCACATAACACCACTAGAGGAAAAGACAACATACATCTCATCAAAATATCGAACGAATACCAAATTCACATTACTACTAATAGCAAGACTTCACCGATGTCCTCAGGAACGAACGTAACTACTCACAAAGCATATTCATGTTCATAATCAGAGGAGTAATAATATGCATAAAGGATCTGAACATATGATCTTCCACCAAGTAAACCAATTAGCATCAACTACAAGGAGTAATCAACACTACTTGCAACCCACAGGTACCAATTATTGGTTTGATACAAGATTGGATACAAGAGATGAACTAGGGTTTTGAGAGGAGATGGTGCTGGTGAAGATGTTGATGGAGATTGACACTCTCGCGATGAGAGGGTCGTTGGTGATGACGTTGGTGATGATTTCCCCCTCCCGGAGGGAAGTGTCCCCGGTAGAACAGCTCCGCCAGAGCCCTAGATTGGTTCCGCCAAGGTTCCGCCTCGTGGCGGCGGAGTTTCATCCCATAAGCTTGCCCACGATTTTTCCAGGGTAAGAGCGATGATATAGCAGAAGATGGACACCGGAGGCCCACCAGGGGGCCCAGGAGATAGGGGCGCGCCCTATGGGGGGCGCCCCCTGTCTCCTGGACAAGGTGTGGGCCCCCTGGTGTATTTCTTTCGCTCAGAAATTCTTATTAATTCCAAAAAGTTGTTTCGTGGAGTTTCAGGACTTTTGGGGTTGTTACAAATAGGTTTCCAATGTTTGCTCCTTTTCCAGCCAGAATTCCAGCTGCCGGCATTCCCCCTCTTCATGGTAAACCTTGTAAAATAAGATAGAATAGCCATAATTATTGAGATATAACATGTAATAACAGCCCATAATGCAATAAATATTGACATAAAAGCATGATGCAAAATGGACGTATCTGGGTTGCCCCGGATGGCATCCCCTCTTTCGTCTTCGTTCATCAGTAACTTTACTTGGAGCTGTATTTTTATTCACCACATGATGTGTGTTTTGCTTGGAGCGTCATTTTATTTTGTTAGTATTTTCTTTCTGATATTTAGAATAATGTTTTGCATCTATATTTTCAATAAAAATGTCAAGGATAGCCTTTACCATGCTTATTTTGCTAGTATACTTGTTGCTGTTTCAAAACAGAAAGTTTCTCGATGTTGCAAAAATTCCTTAGAAACGTCAGAGTAAGATAAATTGTTGAAACTTTTTGCAAAATAAGATCAGATAAATTTTGGAGTTAGGGAAGTATGATGAATCTTGCATTCTTTACAGATTGTACTGTTTTGGCACATTGCTGTTATGTTTGCATTGTTTGCATATGTTTGCTTGTTTAATGATTCTATTTGCGGATAGGACTATTAAATATGCAGAGGCATTTAGTAGGCAATGTTGAATAATTATTTTTGTGATTTGCTACAGTAGAGGATGATAAGGTTATTGTGTTGATTTATACTAACTTATCTCACGAGTTCTTGTTGAGTTTTGTGTGGATGAAGTTTTTAAGATGTAGAAAACCGAGATATAAAAGGAATTACGGAAACACAAAAGCTCGAGCTTGGGGATGCCCAAGGCATACCTAATTAATATTTCAAGAAGTCTCAAGCATCCAAGCTTGGAGATGCCCCGGTAGGCATCCCACTTTTCTTCTTCAACAATTATCGGTTAGTATTGGTTGAACCTAAGTTTTTTGCTTCTTCACATGATGTGTGCTATCCTTGAAAGGTTATTTTCTTTTGTTTTGCTTTCTGTTTGAATAAAATACCAAGATCTGAAATTCTTAAGTGTTAGAGAGTCTTCACATAGTTGCATAATTATTCGACTACTCATTGATCTTCACTTATATCTTTTGGATTAGTTTGTCATTTACTCGTGTGCTTCACTTATATCCTATGAGTAAATGGTTGAATGATTTGAATATAATAAATCTGAAATTATCTATGTTTCATATGCTTATCCCATGGGGAGTAATGACTTCACATATAAGAAGTAGAGGTGGTAAATTTATTGAATGTTAGCAAAGATTGTATTGGTCACTTGAACAATTCATGAAAGAATATTGAAGGAAGAGAGATTTCACATATAAATATACTATCTTGGACATCTTTTGTAATTGTGAGCACTCATTAAAATATGACATGCTAAAAGGTTGATGTTGGACAAGGAAGACAACGTAATGGGTTATGTTTTCCTATATCTGAAAAGTTATAATGTCTTGGATCATCCAACATGTTGAGCTTGCCTTTCCCTCTCATGCTAGCCAAATTCTTTGCACCAAGTAGAAATACTACTTGTGCTTCCAAACATCCTTTAAACCAGTTTTGCCATGAGAGTCCACCATACCTACCTATGGATTGAGTAAGATCCTTTAAGTAAGTTTTCATTGGTGCAGGCAATAAAAATTGCTCTTTAAATACGTATGATCTATTAGTGCGAAGAAAATAAGCTTTATACGAACTTGTGATAGGGAAGAAATAAAAGCGACGAACTGCATAATAAACGTCCTTATCACAAGCAGCAATGTAAGTGACATTATTTTGCATTAAGATTTTGTGCATCCAACCATAAAAGCGCATGACAACCTCTACTTCCCTCTGCGAAGGGCCTAACTTTTATTATTATCTTCTACCCTTGTACAAGAGTCATGGTGATCATCCCCTTTCCTTTTTACACTTTTTCCTTTGGCAAACACTTTTTGTTGGGGTGATCCGGATATATATATATATATCCACTTGGATGTATGCGTTGATAAATTATTATTTTTGGCATTACCCTTGAGGTAAAAGGTTGGGAGGCGAAAGTATAAGCCCCTATCTTTCTCTGTGTTCGATTAAAACTTTGAACGCATAAATATCACGTGAGTGTTAGCAATTGTGAAAGATTAAATGATAGTTGAGTATGTGGAGTTTGCTAAATCAAAGCTCTGACATAGACCCTTCCTGAAATAAGATGAATTGCAATTGTTTGATGACTAAGAATTGCTTGTTACTTGATCATGAAAAGTTTTATGAGATGAGCAACTATGATGACATATAATGATGCTAGAAAAGGTGACTGAAATTATCATTGATCAAACTTGTGCATCTGCTAGCATTCACACTTCATAAATTCTTTCATTTATCATTTACCTACTCGAGGACGAGCAGGAATTAAGCTTGGGGCTGCTGATACATCTCTAATGTATCTATAATTTATGAAGTATTCATGCTATTATATTATCTGTTTTGGATGTTTATGGGATTTACTATACACATTTATATTATTTTTGAGACTAACCTATTAACCAGAGGCCCGACCCATATTGCTGTTTTTTTCGCCAATTTCAGTGTTTCGAAGAAAAGGAATATCAAACGGAGTCCAAACGGAATGAAACCTTTGGGAGAGTTATTTTTGGAAGGGAAGCAATCCAGGAGACTTGGAGTAGACGGCAGGGAAGCTTCAAGGTGGCCATGAGGGTCAGGGGCGTGCCCTACCCCCCTGGGCGCGCCCCCCACCCTCGTGGGTCCGTCGTGGCTCCCCTGACCGACTTCTTTCGCCTATATATATATCCATATACCCTAAAAACATCAGAGCGCACAATAGATCGGGAGTTCCGCCGCCGTAAGCCTATGTAGCCACCAAAAACCTATCGGGACCCTGTTCCGGCACCCCGCCGGAGGGGGGATCCCTTACCGGTGGCCATCTTCATCATCCCGGCGCTCTCCATGACGAGGAGGCAGTAGTTCACCCTCAGGGCTGAGGGTATGTACCAGTAGCTATGTGTTTGATATCTCTCTCTCGTGTTCTTGGGGTGATACAATCTTGATGTATCGCGAGCTTTACTACTATAGTTGGATCTTATGATGTTTCTCCCCCTCTACTCTCTTGTAATGGATTGAGTTTTCGCTTTGAAGTTATCTTATCGGATTGAGTCTTTAAGGATTTGAGAACACTTGATGTATGTCTTGCCGTGCTTATCTGTGGTGACAATGGGATATTGACGTGACCTACCTAATGTATGTTTTGCTGATCAACTTGCGGGTTCAGTGACCTTGTGAACTTATGCATAGGGGTTGGCACATGTTTTCGTCTTGTCTCTTCCGTAGAAACTTTGGGGCACTCCTTGAAGTACTTTGTGTTGGTTGAATAGATGAATCTGAGATTGTGTGATGCATATCGTATAATCATGCCCATGGATACTTGAGGTGACATTGGAGTATTTAGGTGACATTAGGTGAGGGAGTTCCAGACTAGGGGGTGTCCGGATAGCCGAACTATCATCATCGGCCGGACTCCAAGACTATGAAGATACAAGATTGAAGACTTTGTCCCGTGTCCGGATGGGACTTTCCTTGGCGTGGAAGGCAAGCTTGGCGATACGGATATGTAGATCTCCTACCATTGTAACCGACTTTATGTAACCCTAGCCCTCTCCGGTGTCTATATAAACCGGATGACTTTAGTCCATAGGACGAACAACAATCATACCATAGGCTAGCTTCTAGGGTTTAGCCTCCTTGATCTCGTTGTAGATCCACTCTTGTAACACACATCATCAATATTAATCAAGCAGGACGTAGGGTTTTACCTCCATCAAGAGGGCCCGAACCTGGGTAAAACATCGTGTCCCTTGTCTCCTGTTACCATCTGCCTAGACGCACAGTTCGGGACCCCCTACCCGAGATCCGCCGGTTTTGACACCGACATTGGTGCTTTATTGAGAGTTCCTCTGTGTCGTCACCGATAGGCTCGATGGCTTCTTTGACCATCATCAACGACGCAGTCCAGGGTGAGACCTTCCTCCCCGGATTGATCTTCGTATTCGGCGGCTTCACACTGCGGGCCAATTCGCTTGGCCGTCTGGAGCAGATCGAAAGCTACGCCCCTGGCCGTCAGTTCAGATTTGGAAGTTTGAACTTCACGGCTGACATCCGCGGGGAGTTGATCCTCGATGGATTCGAGCCACAGCCGAGCATGCCGCACTATCACGGCGAGCATGATTTAGCTCTGCAGCCGGACAGTACCCTGGAGGCCGCACTCGAACCCGCTCCGATCTTCAATTCGGAGCCGGCTGTGCAGATCGAGGACAGATGGCTAGACACCGCCTCGGGGGCTGCAACCTCTACGGCGATAGAGCCGAACACTGACCTTGTCCCTCATAAAGCTCGTGACTCCGAGGTGCCGGACTCCGAACCTCCCGCGCCCCCTCCGATCGAATCCGATTGGGCGCAGATCATGGAGTTCACTGCAGCGGACATCTTTCAACACTCACCTTTCGGCGACATCTTGAGTTCGCTAAAGTATCTCTCGTTATCAGGAGAGCCCTGGCTGGATTGCGGTCAGGACGGTTGGGATGCGTACGATGAAGAAATTCAAAGCCCACCCACCACCCACTTGGTAGCCGTTGTCGACGATCTAACCGACATGCTAGACTACGACTCCGAAGACATTGACGGTATGGACGACGATGCCGGAGACGACCAAGAACCAGCGCCTACTGGGCACTGGAAAGCCACCTCATCATATGACATATACATGGTGGATATCCCAAAAGATGGGAATGGCGAAGGAACAACGGAGGATGATCCCTCCAAGAAGCAGCCCAAGCGCCGGCGTCAGCGGCGCCGCTCTAAATCCCGCCACAGCAAGAATGAAGACTCCGGCACCGAAGATAATAATACACCGGACAGTGCCGAAGACAACCCACTCCAGCAAGATGCAGTGCAGGAGGATGGAGACGACAGCCCTTATGAGAGAGCGGCAGAAGAAGAGGTAGAGGATTATATGCCTCCCTCCGGAGACGAGGCAAGCCTCGACGACGATGAATTCGTCGTGCCTGAGGATCCCGTCAAACAAGAGCGTTTTAAACGCAGGCTTATGGCCACGGCGAACAGCCTCAAGAAAAAGCAGCAACAACTTAGAGCTGATCAAGATCTGCTAGCCGACAGATGGACTGAAGTCCTCGCGGCCGAAGAGCATGAGCTCGAACGCCCCTCCAAAAGCTACCCTAAATGCAAGCAGCTCCCCGATTAGAGGAGGAGGCGTATGAACCCGCGTCACCAGGAGACAATACGGCTGACCGACCACCCCGTGGTCGCGACAGAGAGGCCTCTAGGCCCTTCACTAGAACCGTACCCCGACATCGCTCTCAAAGCACAAGGCCACAGGGGAACGCTCCGGACTTGCGAGATATATTGGAGGATAGGGCAAGACAATCAAGATCGATCTATGGATCGCGTGGGCGCCCCACGACACATGACGACAACCGTCACGCCGGACACAGTAAGTCCGGCCGGGCCGAACAAAATAGACAAAGCTCCTTTGAGCTCCGTCGTGATATCGCCCAGTACAGAGGCGCCGCACACCCACTATGCTTCACGAATGAAGTAATGGATTATCAAATCCCCAAAGGGTTTAAACCCGTCAATATTGAATCCTACGATGGCACGACAGACCCTGCAGTTTGGATCGAAGACTACCTCCTTCACATACACATGGCCCGCGGCGACGATCTTCACGCCATCAAATATCTCCCCCTCAAGCTTAAAGGACCAGCCCGGCATTGGCTTAACAGCTTGCCAGCAGAGTCAATTGGGAGTTGGGAAGACCTGGAAGCCACATTCCTCGACGACTTCCAAGGCACGTATGTGCGACCACCAGACGCTGATGACCTAAGCCAAATAATTCAGCAGCCAGACGAGTCGGCCAGACAATTTTGGACACGGTTCTTAACAAAGAAAAACCAAATCATCGACTGTCCGGATGCGGAGGCCCTCGCGGCCTTCAAGCATAATATCCGCGACGAGTGGCTTGCCCGGCACTTGGGAAAGGAAAAGCCGAAATCCATGGCAGCCCTCACATCACTCATGACCCGCTTCTGCGTGGGTGAGGACAGCTGGCTAGCACGCAGCAACAAGCTCAGTAAAAATTCTGGCAGTCCGGATATCAAGGACCGTAATGGCAGGTCGCATTGTAACAAAAACAAACACCACATTAATGGCGACAATAGTGAGGATACGACAGTCAATGCCGGATTCAGAGGCTCTAAACTCGTTCAGTGGAAAAAGCCATTCAAAAGAACTACTCCGGGTCCGTCCAATTTGGACCGAATACTCGACCGCTTGTGCCAGATACACGGCACCCCCGAAAAGCCAGCTAACCACACCAATAAGGACTGTTGGGTATTCAAGCAGGCAGGCAAGTTAGTTGCCGAAAACAATGAGAAGGGGCTGCATAGTGATGACGAGGAAGAGACCCGACCGCCGAACAATAGAGGACAGAAGGGTTTCCCCCCACAGGTGCGGACGGTGAACATGATATACGCAACGCACATACCCAAAAGGGAGCGGAAGCGTGCGCTAAGGGATGTATACGCGATGGAGCCAGTTGCCCCAAAGTTCAATCCATAGTCCTCCTGCCCGATCACTTTTGACCGAAGGGACCACCCGACCAGCATCCGCCACGGAGGATTCGCTGCATTGGTCTTAGACCCAATCGTCGATGCATTTCACCTCACCAGACTCCTGATGGACGGTGGCAGCAGCCTGAACATGCTTTATCAGGATACAGTGCACAGAATGGGCATAGACCCCTCAAGGATTAAACCAACCAAGACGACCTTTAAAGGCGTCATACCAGGTGTAGAAGCCAATTGTACAGGCTCAATTACATTGGAAGTGGTCTTCGGATCCCCGGATAACTTCCGAAGCGAGGAGTTAATCTTCGACATAGTCCCGTTCTGCAGCGGCTATCATGCCCTGCTCGGACGTACCGCGTTTGCAAAGTTCAACGCGGTGCCGCACTACGCATACCTCAAGCTCAAGATGCCAGGCCCTCGAGGAGTCATCACGGTCAACGGAAACACTGAACGTTCTCTCCGAATGGAGGAACATACAGCGGATCTCGCGGCAGAAGTACAATGCAGCCTCTTAAGGCAATTCTCGAGTCCGGCCGTTAAGCGGCCGGACACAGCTAAGCGCGCCCGGAGTAACCTACAACAAGACCACCTGACACGTTCCGAGCACGCGTAGCAGTGCGGCCCCAACCCCAGCCCCTGTAAAACGTCAAAACAGGTCCTTCCCGTACACCATTGCGCTTTGGAGATACCATGGGCATGGGGAGAGGGGCACGACCACGATAGGCCCAGAATGCGGCTCAACCACACCAGGGGCTCTCAAGTGTGTTGTTCTTTTTTTTCTTTTTACCTTTTATTTTTTACCCACATGACTCCGTTCGTCAGAGGCCCTGTCCGGCAGTAGACCTGCCGAACTCACGATGCAACAGCCAGTGAAGGATAAAGGATACAATGAATATACAGGTGGTCTCCATTACGAGCATTTTTACACACCAATCCACAGCCTACCCCTGGAGGGGGACATGTTTAACAGTCCCATCCCTTACTTATCGCACTATTTGTATCATTCTGCATTCATAGCAGCACTTATTGAATAAAACAATGCAGCACCTTTTTGCTTATAATTGCATTTCTTTTCATACATATGTTCATTTACGACATGTCGCATCCGTACACTTTGGTACGGTTAAAACACACCAGGGGCTTATGTTTCCCGCTTCATGGTGTGATAAGTCCGAACACTTTCACAAGTGCGGCACCCCGAACTTATAGCATTATATGCATCGGCTCCGAATCATGTCTTGGGTCAATAGTTGGGTTTTCCCGGCTCCCATGTTTTGGTACCTTACGTTCCGTTATATCAGCTAAGGTAGCACTGGGAGAACCACTGCGATTGCGCCCCAGTTGAGCTGGGTTAACGCCTCAGTGGAGAAAGCTAAAACTGACCGTCATGATGAGGTGAGAGCCGGTCGCTGTTCGAGAAGTTTTTTGCGAGTCCTTAAAGACTTATGCCGCTTAGAGCGAGGAGCCGGATCCTGTCCGGCCCAGGCGTGGATAGCGCCCCAAATTCGGCCTTCCGAAGACTAGGGGCTTGGTCGAAATTTAAAATTATAGAATTCTATGGCTAAGTGAGAGTGTTCAAGCATTATAAGTCCGGTTGCCTTGTTCGCTGTGTTGAGCGCCTCCCTAGATGGACCCAAAAATGGGAACAAGAGTGCTCAAGTTTATCCCGAACACCCCAGCACTCGTGGCATGGGGGCTGAAGCCGACGACTTGCCATCTCTCAAATTTGATAAACAGCCGCACAGAAGGTAATATTTTAAATTAACAATTGTTGCTTACCGCATATGAACTAAGTTTTCAGCGCACACGATAACAAAATGCGAGTCTACTCAAAAATTACATCTTTGGAGCACTCCCCCGCAATAGTGCGGGCGCCCTTCGGCACACTCTTATAATACATCTCGGGCGTGCGATGCTCCTTACCCTCTAGTGGCGGGTCCGTCACAAGCTTCTAGGCATCCATCTTGCCCAGTGCACCTTTGCGCGGGCAAGGGCCCGACGGGCACCCTCAATACAGGTGGAGTGCTTGATGACTTCAACCCACGGGAACGCATCCACCAGCTGGCGCACCAGGCCGAAGTAGCTCCCAGGCATGGCCTCCTTAGGCCACAGCCGAACTATGAGGCCCTTCATGGCCTGTTCAGCCGCCTTGTGGAGCTCGACCAGCTGCTTCAGCTGGTCGCTAAGGGGCACCGGATGTCCGGCCTCAGCATACTGAGACCAGAAGACCTTCTCCGTCGAGCTCCCCTCCTCGGCCCGGTAGAATGCGGCAGCATCAGACACGCTGCGAGGAAGACCTGTGAACGCTCCTAGAGAGCTCCGACTTCGGGTAAGCAACAGGTAATTAACACTCACATGCTTACTTTGCAAGAAAAATGCCTTACCCGCTGCTATTTTCTTCACCGCCTCAATCTCCTAGAGGGCCTTGTAGGCTTCGGCCTTAGCGGCTTTGGCGCTCTCAAGGGCCGTTGCAAGCTCAGACTCTTGAGTCTTCGAGTCATGCTCCACGCTCTCATGTTTTTTCCCGAGATCCTGGAGCTCTTGCTGTACCTCCGCCACCCGCGCCTCCTGCTTCTCTCGCTCGGTGCGCTTCGCGGTCGCATTGCGTTCGGCCGCGGCCACCGCCTCTTTCAGGGTCGCCACCTCGTTAGTGGCCCCTGCAATACCCACGTTATCCTTGTAATTCTTTTTGCAACCAAAATCCTTTTCTGTAAGGTACAATTTTAATCAGGTGTTACTCACCTTACTTGTCCTCGAGCTGCTTCTTGGCACGGCTGAGCTCATTCTCAGACCGCTCGAGGTTTTCCTTCAAAGTATTGACCTCCGCAGTTAGTGCGGCAGAGGTCAGTAGCACAGCCTGCAATCCCATATTGACATATTTTTTATGACTCCTGCGTATATCTTTTTAGATCCTCAGTCTGGCTTTTCTTTCCGAACACCGAACCGAGCATCAGGGGCTACTGTCTATGCAGTACCATTTTATACCTATTGAAATTCTTACCTCAAAGCTTGTTAGAAGGCTGCTGCAGGCTTCGGTCAGCCCGCTCTTGGCGGGCTAAACCTTCTGAATCACCGAACTCATAACAGTGCGGTGTTCCTCTTCAATGGAGGCGCCATTGAGCTCCTCCAGCAAATTATCCAGCGCCTCCGGTTGGACGGAGGCAGCCAGCGTCACGGTCTTGCCCTTCTTACGAAGGGGTCGCCCGCCGGACTACGGAGCCACTGTGGGCTCCGGGGCTGAGTCCGGTGCAAAGTCCGGGAGGTTGTCCCGCGACACCTCCGGGGCCTCCTCCTCCTGGTGGGTCCCTTCCTGGGATCCTGCCTCGGCATCATACGCATCACGGGGGGTGGAGGCGGTCGGAAGAGAATCCATATCTGACGCACCTAAGGACCCGCTCGACGAAGCGGGAAAATCATCCTTGGGCGGACTGCAGGGTTGTATGCCGCATTAGAAAGACATTATGTGGCGAAAAGGAAAAACCTTGAAGTTATTCGGGAGTCCGGATACTTACGATCTCGCCAGGGGCTTGGCCCTTGGAGGCCAGTCCTCGTCGTCATGACTGGCGTTGGCAGAGCAGTCCGGGGGAAGAGTTTTTCCCTTCTTGGACCCTTCGGCCTCCCTTGTTGGGGAGGCCTTCCTTTTCTTCCCTCCCCCTCTGGGGGAGAGGCTTTCTTCTTCTCCTTCTCGCCTTGGTGGGAGGAGTCGGCCTCGGATTCATCATCCGATAGCACCTGAAAACGGGAACTCTTCCGAGTCCCCGTGGCCTTCTTCTTGGCCTTCTTCTCCGGCACCACGTGGGGTGCCGGAGCCAGCAGCCCCGTTAGGCGGGCGTCCGCTGGGTCCTCTGGCAATGGGTCGGATAGATAGTCCGTTCGGCCTTCGCCAGCCAGTCCTGTCAAAGGTAAAGGGAGTTTACATCCCGCATAGAGTCAAACTAAGGAAACCAAGTGGCAAAATCACTTACCTCGTCAGTTGGACGCTGCGAGCGGAATCCGCAATCTTCGGTAGCAGATGCGGGAGCCTCGGCGCCCTTGAACAACACCTTCCAGACATCTTCGTACGTAGTGTCGAAGAGCCCGCTCAGAGTCTGGTGTTGCGCCAGATCGAATTCCCACATGTTGAAGCCCCGTCGTTGGCACAGGAGAATCCGGCGGATGAGCATGACCCGGACTACGTTGACAAGCTTGAGCTTCTTGTCCACCAGCTTCTGGATACAGGCTTGGAGTCCGGTCAGCTCCTCCGAATCCCCCCAGATCCGGCCACTCTCTTTCCAGGAGGTGAGCCGTGTAGGGATGCCGGATCTGAATTCGGGGGCCGCTGCCCAATCAGGGTCACGCGGCTCGGTGATGTAGAACCACCCCGATTGCCACCCCTTAATGGTTTCCACGAAAGTGCCCTCCAGCCACGCAACATGGGACATCCTGCCCACCATGGCGCCTCCGCACTCCGCTTGGCTGCCCTTCACAACCTTCGGCTTGACACTGAAGGTCTTGAGCCACAAGCCGAAGTGGGGCTGGATGCAGAGGAAGGCCTCGCACACGATGATAAACGCCGAGATGTTGAGGATGAAATTCGGGGCCAGATCATGGAAATCTAGGCCGTAGTAGAACATGAGCCCCGGGCAAAGGGATGAAGTGGGAAGCCCAGTCCGCGGAAGAAATGGGGAAGAAATACTACCCTCTCATGGGGCCTGGGGGTGGGGATGAGCTCTCCCTCGTCGGGGAGCCGGTGCACGATGTCGCTGGACAAATATACGGCGCCGCGCAGCTTTTGGATCTGCCCCTCCGTGATGGAGGAGGCCATCCACTTGCCTCCCACTCCGGACATAGTTGGAGAAGGTTGAGGTGAGAAGTGCGGACTTGGGCGCTGGAGCTCGAGTTCGCGGAGATGGATAAGCCAAGGAGGAAGAAGGCGCAGGTAAAAGGGTTGGATCTTTATCCCCTTATATGGGCGGACAAAAACATGTGTCCCCACCGGCCTGGTAAAACTCGCTTATCTCCCAAGCGTCACACTCAATGGCGCGGTTGGGTTACCCACGTCCGTATTGATGGGAATCCCGGAATAAGGGGAACACGATCTCTGCTTCGACAAGACGTGCCAAGGAAACCGCCTCGCTAAACGCGCTGAGGTGGAACAATAAAAACAATTTGAGTAAAGGCTTGGTAGTGGTGTGACGTCATGCCACAAAATACGTCAGCAGATTGAACTTGTGTAATGTTATTCTCTCTACGGTGGTACGTGGAATTTATTTTGCAGAGCCGGACACTATCCTGGTGTTCACAATCTTCTATAAATTATTCGGAGGAAGAACCCGCCTTGCAATGCCGAAGACAACATGCGCGCCGGACTCGTCGTCATTGAAGCCTGGTTCAGGGGCTACTGAGGGAGTTCCGGACTAGGGGGTGTCCGGATAGCCGAACTATCATCATCGGCCGGACTCCAAGACTATGAAGATACAAGATTGAAGACTTCGTCCCATGTCCGGATGGGACTTTCCTTGGCGTGGAAGGCAAGCTTGGCGATACGGACATGTAGATCTTCTACCATTGTAACCAACTTTGTGTAACCCTAGCCCTCTCCGGTGTCTATATAAACCGGATGGCTTTAGTCCATAGGACGAACAACAATCATACCATAGGCTAGCTTCTAGGGTTTAGCATCCTTGATCTCTTGGTAGATCCACTCTTGTAACACACATCATCAATATTAATCAAGCAGGACGTAGGGTTTTACCTCCATCAACAGGGCCCGAACCTGGGTAAAACATCGTGTCCCTTGTCTCCTGTTACCATCCGCCTAGACGCACAGTTCGGGACCCCCTACCCGAGATCCGCCGGTTTTGACACCGACATTAGGGTTTTGGTTGATTTGTGTCTTAAGGTGTTATTCTAGTACGAACTCTTTGATAGATCGAACAGAAAGAATAGCTTCGTGTTATTTTACTATGGACTCTTGAATAGATCGATCGGAAAGGATAACTTTGAGGTGGTTTCGTACCCTACAATAATCTCTTCGTTTGTTCTCCGCTATTAGTGACTTCGGAGTGACTCTTTGTCGCATGTTGAGGGATAGTTATATGATCCAGTAATGTTATTATTGTTGAGAGAACTTGCACTAGTGAAAGTATGAACCTTAGGCCTTGTTTCCTAGCATTGCAATACCGTTTGTGCTCATTTTATCATTAGTTACCTTGTTATTTTTATAATTTTCAGACTACAAATACTCATATCTACCATCCATATTGCACTTGTATCACCATCTCTTTGCCAAACTAGTGCACCTATACAATTTGCCATTGTATTGGGTGTGTTGGGGACATAAGAGACTCTTTGTTATTTGGTTGCAGGGTTACTTGCGAGAGACCATCTTCATCCTACGCCTCCCATGGATTGATAAACCTTAGGTCATCCACTTGAGGGAAATTTGCTACTGTCCCACAAACCTCTACACTTGGAGGCCCAACAACGTCTACAAGGAGAAGTGTCGGTGTCAAAACCGGCGGCTCTCGGGTAGGGGGTCCCGAACTGTGCGTCTAGGCGGATGGTAACAGGAGACAAGGGACACGATGTTTTTACCCAGGTTCGGGCCCTCTAGATGGAGGTAAAACCCTAATCCTGCTTGATTAATATTGATGATATGGGTAGTACAAGAGTAGATCTACCACGAGATCAAAGAGGCTAAACCCTAGAAGCTAGCCTATGGTATGATTGTTGTTCATCCTACGGACTAAAACCCTCCGGTTTATATAGACACCGGAGAGGGTTAGGGTTACACAGAGTCGGTTACAATGGTAGGAGATCTACATATCCGTATCACCAAGCTTGCCTTCCACACCAAGGAAAGTCCCATCCGGACACGGGACGAAGTCTTCAATCTTGTATCTTCATAGTCCGGGAGTCCGACCAACGGTGATAGTTCGGCTATCCGGACACCCCCTAATCTAGGACTCCCTCAGTAGCCCCTGAAACAGGCTTCAATGACGACGAGTCCGGCGCGCATATTGTCTTCGGCATTGCAAGGCGGGTTCCTCCTCCGAATACTTTATAGAAGATTTTGAACACAAGGATAGTGTCCAACTTTGCAAAATAAGTTCCACATACCACCGTAGGGAGAAAAATCTTTACACAAATTCAATCTGCTGACGTATTCTGCAGCGTGATGTCACACCACGGCCAAGCCTTTATTGGAATCGTTTTTACTGTCCCACCTCAGCGTGTTTAGCGAGGCGGTTTCCTTGGCACGTCTTATCAAAGCGGAGATCGTGCCCCCTTATTCCGGTATTCTCATCAATACGGGTGTGGGTAATCCAACCGCACCATTGATTACGGCGCTTGGGAGATAAGCGGGTTTTACCAGGCTGGTGGGGGACGCATAGCTTCGTCCGTCCATATAAGGGGATAAGGATCCACCTTTTCACCTACGCCTTCTTCCTCCTTTGCTCATCCATTTCCGCGCACTCGAGCTCCAGCGCCCAAGTCCGCACATCCCTCCTCAATCTTCTCCAGCCAAGTCAGGAGCGGCAACCAAGTGGATGGTGTCCTCCATAACGGAGGAACAAGTCAAAAAGCTGCGGAAGGCCAGATACTTGTCCAGCGACATCGCGCATCTGCTCCCCGACAAGGGGCAACTCCTCCCCACCCCCAGGTCCCATGAGAGGGTGGTGTTCCTCACCCACTTCCTCTACGGACTAGGTTTTCCATTTCACCCATTTGTCCGGGGGCTCATGTTCTACTATGGCCTAGATTTCCATGATCAGGCCCCGAACTTCATCCTCAACATCTCCGCGTTCATCGTCATGCGCGAGGCATTCCTCTGCATCCAGCCCCACTTCGGCTTATGGCTGAAGACTTTTAGTGTCAAGCCGAAGGTAGTGAGCGGCCGCCAACTGGAGTGCGGAGGTGCCATGGTGGGCCGGATGGCCAACGTCCTATGGCTCGAGGGCTCCTTCGTGGAGACAATAAAGGGGTGGCAATCGGGGAGGTTCTACATCACCGAGCCGCGCGACTCCAAATGGGCGGCGGCCCCCGAATTCCGATCTGGTTTCCTCACATGGTTCACCTCCTGGAAAGATACGGGCCGAACATGGGGAGATTCGGAAGAGCTGACCGGACTTTAAACGTGCGTCCAAAATATTGTGAACAAGAATCTCAAGCTTGTCAACGTAGCCCAGGTCATGCTCATCCGCAGGATCCTCCCATGCCAACAACGGGCCTTCAAATTGTGGGAGTTTGATCCGGCACAGCACCAAACCTTGCGCAAGCTCTTCGACACTATGTACTAAGATGCCTGGAAGGTGCTATTTAAGGGAGCCAAGGCCCCCGCATCCACTACCGAAGATCGCGGATTCAGCTCACGGCGTTAGGCCAGCGAGGTAAGCTATTCTACAATTTACGGGACTCTTGTTTTTCATAGTCTGACTCTATGTGGGATCTAAACTCCCTTACCTTTGACAGGACTGGGTGAAGACGTCCGGGCAGGTTAACTGTCCGTCTCCTTTGCCAGAAGACCTAGCGGACGCCCGCTTGACGGGGCTGCTGGTTCCGGCACCTCACGTGGTGCCAGAGAAGAAGGCCGAGAAGAAGGCCATGGGAACTCGAAGGAGTGCCCGGCGCCAGGTGTTGTCGGACTCATCATCCGACGATTCCGAGGCGGACTCCTCTCGTGAAGATGAGGAGGAGGAAAAAGAGGCCTCTCCCCCAGCGAGGGGAGAGAAGAAAAGGAAGGCCGCCCCAGCTGGGGGGCCGGAGAGTCCAAGAAAGGAAGGACCCTTCCTCCGGACTTTTCCACCAACGCCGATGAAGGCGAAGAGGAGTGGCCCTCGAGGGCCAAGGCCCTGGCGAGATCGTAAGTTTCCGGATTCCAGAATAACTCATGATTTTTCATTTGTCGCATAGTGTCTTCTAACGCCGAATACAACCATGTAGCCCGCCCAAGGACGAGCTCCCCGCGTCGTCGAGTGGCTCCCTGGATTCGTCGGATGTGAATAGCACTTCACTTACGACCGCCTCCTCCCCTCGTGACACAGACGACAACGCAGTGGAGTCCCAAAAGGGGCCCAACCAGGAGGAGGTGGTCCTGGAGGCGCCGCAAGGCGACCTCCCGGACTCCAGGCGCAAAGGGGGCAAAACCCCAGAGGGCTCTAAGTCCGTCCCTGTGCCGGACTCCATATCAGAACTTACAGTGGTTCCGAAGTCCGGCAGGCGGCCCCTTCATAAGAAGGGCAAGACTGCGATGCCGGTGGCCTCCGTCAAACCGGAGGCACCGGACAGCTTGCTGGAGGCGCTTAACGGCGCCTCCATCGACGAGGAGCACTGCACTATCATGAGTGCGGTGATCCAGAAAGTTCAGTCCACCAAGAGCGGGCTGACTAAAGCCTGTACCAGCCTTCTAACAGGCTTTGAGGTAAGTTTTTAAGATATGTAAGAATATTACCACATAGACAGTAGCCCCTGATGCTTAGTTCGGTGTTCAGAAAGAAAAGCCGAGCTGAGGATCTAAAAAGATATACGCAGGAGTCTAACATAAATATGTCAATATGGGAATGCAGGTTGCGCTGCTGACCTCTGCCGCACTGACTGCGGAGGTCAATGCATTGAAGGAGAGCCCCGAGTGGTCCGAGAACGAGCTCGGCCTTGCCGAGAAGCAGCTCGAGGACAAGGAAGATAAGTAATACCTTATTAAAGTAATACCTTATAGAAAGGATTTTGTTGCAAAAAATGACAGGAATAACGTGTGTTTTGTAGGTGCCACGAACGAGGTGGTGACCCTAAAGGAAGTGATGTCCAAGGCCGAAAATAGTGCGGCCATGGAGCGCACCGAGCGAGAGAAGCAGGATGCGCGGGTGGCGGAGGTGCGGCAAGAGCTCCAGGCTCTCGTGGAAAAACACAAGAGTTTGAAGCGTGACTAGAAGACTCGAGAGTCCGAGCTCGCCTTGGCTCTTGAGAGTGCCAAAGCCACTAAGGCCGAAGCCCAGAAGGCCCTCCAGGAGATTTAGGCGATAAAAAAGATAGCGGCGGGTAAGGCATTCTGTATGCAAAGCAAGCATGTAAAAGTGAATTATCTGTTACTTACCTGAATCCGGAGCTCTCCAGGAGCGTTCGCAGATCTGCCCCGTAGTGTGTCCGATGCTGACGCGTTCTACCGAGCTGAGAAGGGGATCTCGACGGAAAAGGTGTTCTGGTCTCAATATGCTGAGGCCGGACATCCGGTGCCCCTGAGCGACTAGCTGAAGCAGCTGGTCGAGCTCCACAAGGTGGCCGAACAGGCCACGAAGGGCCTCATAGTTCGGCTGTGGCCTAAAGAAGCCATGCCTGGGAGCTACTTCAGTCTGGTGCGGCGGCTGGTCGACGCCTGTCCATGGATTGAATTCATCAAGCGCTCCATCTGCATTGAAGGTGCCCGTCGGGACCTTGCCCGTACTGAAGTGCACTGGGGCAAGATGGATGCCGAGAAGCTTGTGACGGACGCGCCACCTCCGGGGAAGGAGTATCGCAAGCCCGAGATGTACTATGAGAGTGTCCTGAAGGGTGCCTGCCTTATAGCGGGTGAATGCTCCAAAGAAGTAATTTTTGAGTAGACTCGCATTTGTTATCCTGAACACTGAAAACTTTGTTCATATGCGCTAAGCAACGCTTGTTAATTTAAAATATTACCTTCTGTGTGGCCGTTTATCAAATTTGAGAGATGGCGAGTCGTTGGCTTTAGCCCCCATGCCACGAGTGCTGGGGTGTTCGGGATAAATTTGAGCGCTCTTGTTCCCATTCTTGGGTCCTTCGAGGGAGGCGTTCAACACGATGAATGAGGCAACCGGACTATAATGCTTGAACACTCTCAGTTAGCCATAGAATTCTATGATTTTAAATTTCAGCGAAGCCCCTGGTATTCGGAAGACCGAGTTTGGGGCGCTATCCACGCCTTGGCCGGACAATGCCGACTCCTCGCTCTAAGCGGCATGAGTCTTTAGGCACCCGAAAAACCTCTCGAATAGCGACCGGCTCTCGCCCTATCATGACGGTTAGTTTTATCTATCTCCACTTAGGTGCTCAACCCAGCTCAACCGGGGCACAATCGCAGTGGTTCTCCCAGCGCTACCTTAGCCGATATAACGGAACGTAAGGTACCAAAACATGGGAGCCGGGCAAACCCAACTATTGACCCAAGACATGATTCGGAGCCGATGCATATAATGCTATAAGTTCGGGTGCCGCACATGTGAAAGTGTTCGGACTTATCACACCATGTTTTGGGGTACTTAAGCCCCTGTTGTATTGACTGTAACAAGTTGTACAGGTGCAACATGTCATAGATGAACATTTATGGAAAAAAAGAATGCAATAATAAGCAGAAGCTATGTATTGTTTATTCAAAAGATGATGCAATGAAAGCAGAACGATACAAATAGTGCGATAAGAAAGGGATGGGACTATTTAACATGTCCCCCTCTAGGGGTAGGCTGCGGGATGGTATGTAAAACAGGTATACTGCTCGTAATAGAGACCACCTGGACACTCGACGTAGCTTTTCTGCTTCCCTGGCTGTTGCATCGTGAGTTTGGCGATTCTACTGCCGGACAGGGCTTCTGGAAAACGGAGTCCTGAGAATAAGAGAAATAAGAATGACACAATTGGGAGCCCCTGGTGCAGTTGAGCCGCATTCTGGGCAAGCCGTGGTCGTGCCCCTCCCCCTATGCCCATGGTATCTCCAAAGCGTAGTTATGTACGTGTGGTACTGGTCTCACGATTTCGCAAGGGCTGGGGTTGGGGCCGCATTGCTACGCGTGCTCGGAACGTGCCAGGCGGTCTTGTTGTAGGTTACTCCGGGCGCGCTTGACGGTGTCCGAACGTTTAGTAGTCGGACTCAAGAATTGCCTTAAGAGGCTGCTTTGTACTTCCGCCGCGAGGGCCGCCGTATGCTCCTCCGTTCGGAGAGAGCGTTCGGTGTTTCCATTGACCGTGATTACTCCTCAAGGGCCTGGCATCTTGAGCCTGAGGTATGCGTAGTGCGGCACCGCATTGAACTTTGCAAATGCGGTTCGTCCGAGCAGTGCGTGATAGCCGCTGCGGAACGGGACTATGTTGAAGATTAATTACTCGCTTTGGAAGTTATTCGGGGATCCGAAGATCACTTCGAGTGTAATTGAGCCTGTACAGTTGGCCTCTACACCTGGTATGACGCCTTTAAAGGTCGTTTTTGTGGGTTTAATCCTTGAGGGGTATATGCCCATTTTGCGCACTGTATCCTGGTAAATCAGGTTCAGGTTGCTGCCGCCGTCCATCAGGACTCTAGTGAGGTGAAATCCATCTATGATAGGGTCAAGAACCAATGCGGCGAATCTGCCGTGGCGGATGCTAGTGGGGTGGTCCCTTCGATCAAAAGTGATCGGGCAGGAGGACCATGGGTTGAACTTTGGGGTGACTGGCTCCATCGCGTATACGTCCCTTAGTGCACGCTTCCGCTCCCTTTTGTGTATGTGGGTTGCGTATATCATGTTCACCGTCTGCACTTGTGGCGGAAAGCCCTTCTATCCTCTATTGTTCGGCGGCCGGGGCTCCCTCTCGTCATCGCCATGCAGCCCCTTGTTGTTGTTTTTGGCATTTATCTTGCCTGCCTACTTGAACACCCAACAATCCCTGTTGGTGTGGTTGGCTGGTTTTTCGGGGGTGCCATGTATCTGGCATGAGCGATCAAGTATTCGGTCCAAATTGGACGGGCCCTGAGTATTTCCTTTGAACGGCTTTTTCCGCTGACCGGGTTTAGAGCCTCTGAATCCAGCATTGACTGCCATATCTTCAGCATTATCGCTGTTAATGCGGCGCTTGTGCTTGTTGCGACGCGACCTTCCATTGATGTCCTTTATATCCGAACTACCAGGGTTTTTGGTCAGGTTGTTACTGCGAGCTAGCCAGCTGTCCTCTCCCACGCAGAAGCGGGTCATGAGTGATGTGAGGGCTGCCATGGATTTTGGCTTTTCCTGTCCTAGGTGCCGGGCAAACCACTCGTGGCGGATGTTATGTTTGAAGGCTGCAAGGGCCTCTGCATCCGGATAGTCAACGATTTGGTTTTTCTTGGTTAAGAACCGTGTCCAGAATTGTCTGGCCGATTCATGTGGCTGCTGAATTATGTGTCTTACGTCATCAGCATCTGGTGGTCGCACATATGTGCCCTGGAAGTTATCAAGGAATGCGGCTTCCAGGTCTTCCCAACAACCAATTCATTCTGCTGGCAAACTATTGAGCCAATGCCGAGCTGGTCCTTTAAGCTTGAGTGGGAGGTATTTGATGGCGTGTAGATCAACACCGCGGGCCATGTGGATGTGAAGGAGATAGTCCTCGATCCAAACCGCAGGATCTATTGTGCCGTCGTATGATTCAATGTTTACGGGTTTGAAACCCTCGGGGATTTGATGATCCATTACTTCGTCTGTGAAGCATAGTGGGTGTGCGGCGCCTCTGTATTGGGCTATATCACGACGCAGCTCAAATGAGCTTTGCCTACTGTGTTCGGCCCGGCCGGAATTGCTGTATCCGGTGTGATGGTTGTCATCACATGTCGTGGGGCGCCCACGCGATCCGTAGATCAATCTTATTTGCCTTGCCTTGTCCTCCAATATGTCTCGCAAGTCTGGCGCATTTCCCCGTGGCTTTGTACTTTTCGAGCGACGCCGGGGTGCGGCTTTAGTGGACGGCCTAGAGGCCTCTCTGTCGCGGCCACGAGGTGGCCGGTCGGCCGCGTCATGCGCTGGTGATGTAGGTTTGGTTGCTTCCTCCTCTAATTGGGGTAGCAGCCTGCGTTTTGGGTAGCTCTTGGAGGGGCGATCGAGTTTGTACTCTTCGGCTGGAAGGACTTCGGTCCATCTGTCAGCTAGCAAGTCTTGGTCAGCTCTAAGTTGCTGCTGCTTTGTCTTGAGGCTGCTTGCCGTGGCCATAAGCCTGCGCTTAAACGCTCTTGTTCGATGGGATCCTCGGGCACGACAAATTCGTCGTCACGAGGCTTGCTTCATCATCGGAGGGAGGCATATAATTATCGTCCTCTACCTCTCTGTCTGCCACTTTATCATGAGGGCTGGCTTCTCCCTCCTCCTGTGCTGAATCCTGCTGGAGGGGTTGTCTTCGGCACTTTCCGGGGTATTATTATCTCCCGTTCCGGAATCACTATTTTTGCTGTGGCGGGATTTAGAGTGGAGCCCCTGACGCCGGCGCTTGGGCTATTTCTTGGAGAGGTCACCCTCCGCTGTTCCATTGCCATTCCCATTGAGGGAGTCCCGGACTAGGGGGTGTCCGGATAGCCGAACTACCATCATCGGCTGGACTCCAAGACTATGAAGATACAAGATTGAAGACTTCGTCCCGTGTCCGGATGGGACTTTCCTTGGCGTGGAAGGCAAGCTTGGCGATATGGATATGTAGATGTCCTACCATTGTAACCCACTCTGTGTAACCCTAGCCCTCTCCGATGTCTATATAAACCGGATGGCTTTAGTCCATAGGACGAACAACAATCATACCATAGGCTAGCTTCTAGGGTTTAGCCTCCTTGATCTCGTGGTAGATCTACTCTTGTAACCCACATCATCAATATTAATCAAGCAGGACGTAGGGTTTTACCTCCATCGAGAGGGCCCGAACCTAGGTAAAAACATCGTGTCCCTCGTCTCCTGTTACCATCCGCCTAGACGCACAGTTCGGGACCCCCTACCCGAGATGCGCCGGTTTTGACACCGACATTGGTGCTTTCATTGAGAGTTCCTCTGTGCCGTCGTGATCAGGAAGGATCCCTTCTCCCGTCTTTAAATACGGCACCATCGTCAAGAGAGCTTTGGCCGCCGGCCAAACTGTCCGGCTAGGTGGTTTTCTTATGACCGCCTGTTCGGCCATCGCTCCGATGATGACCTCTCAGGTCATCAAAGGCGATCTTCACGTCAGCCCGGAATTCGCCGAGCAGTTAGATCCGATTGAGCTCTCCTCTGTAAACGAGCTCTTGGATCGCATCGCCGCCCTGGGAGTCGCTACAGACTATGATCAGATTGGGCTTAAACCCGATCTGAGAGAGATTAACTCTCCTCAGGCCACCCACCATGTTGTCGTGGTAGAGGAATAATGCGGCAACCCTTCTTCTACGTTGAAAACCAAATATGTCCGGATTCCCGATCCCTCCAAGCCGGATTCCCGCGAAGGGACGGACGCTAATCAAATACTGAACTTAGAGTCAGGCATCAGACTAGATTCGTGGGAAAGCATCCAGCAAGTCACGCTTCCAAATCCGGAAACATCTTGGCCTTTGAGCCTCAGATCGGGCGGGGTTCCAACTTGATTCAACCCGCCCACCCAAACATAAGTGATCTATCTCAAATACGGCAAGAGCCCGATGAAACAGTACATCATTACTGGGCCAGATTCCTCCTGGTTATGAACAGGATAAAGGACTGCTGCGAAGAAAGCGCGATTTCAATTTTCTGCAACAATTGCACGGACAAGGGAATCATGAACGCCATAAGTCGTCACGAAGTTACACGCTTCATCGACCTAGCGACTATCATACAAAAATACTGTGCGGTAGAGAGTGCCAGGAACACCGAAACTAGGTTTTGGGACAGTCCGGCCTTGACCACAACCCTAGTCCGAAGTAAAAGGGTGCGCCATACTCAAGAACCTGGGTTAAAAACCAAAAAGCAAAGACCCCATAAAGGGCATGGAACCGTACTGGAGGGCTGGCTCAACGGACCCTGCAAAATCCACAGTACGGAGGGCGCCACTCCAACACACAGCCTTCGAGCATGTTGGATACTACGGCAGGTGGCCAAAAGTGGCGAAGGCTTTTTAGCCCCGGGCAAACAGCCCAGCAGTACCTGTACGGTATTAACAGTCTTCGAGACTTTCGCATCAAATAACATACGAAAACGAACAATCCGTGGCCTCGCCGAAGTCTACCAAGTAGCAACAGCAAATCCATGGAGTGACACGTCTATCACCTTCAACGCCAGCGACGAACCTAAATTCCGAACAACTAGAGCACCAGCCGCATTGGTCCTCAGTCCGATAGTGGCGGCTTTCGCCTTACCAAGGTACTCATGGATGGCGGCAGCGGATTAAACCTCATCTACGAGGAAACCCTTCAAAAAATGGATATTGGCTGGAGCCGCATCGAGCGAAGCAGCACAACCTTCAGAGGGATAATCCCTAGTCGAGAAGTACACTGCACAGGAAAAATCACACTAGATGTAGTGTTCGGCTCACCGGACAATTACAGGTCCGAGGAGGTCACGTTCCAAGTGGCCCCATTCGGCAGCGGATATCACGCTTTGTTAGGGCAAGAGGCATTCACAATCTTCCAAGCTATACCCCATTACGGGTACATGAAGCTCAAAATGCCCGGACCCATTGGGATAATCACTCTTGCCAGTGATCCAGATACAGAACTCCGCGCTGAAAATAAGACAGCCGCACTGGCCCTAGAGGCATTGTCCGAAGCCCTAGCGGCAGAGGAACTAACTACGTTGCGCTCCATGGTGGATAGGGACGATGTGATACTCGATAAGAGGTCCAAGTCCACCTCTTTTAAACCAGCAGACGAAATAGTCAAATTTCAGGTCCATCCAACGGACCCCACAAAGACGGCCTCCATTGGGGCACGATTAAGTCCTGATGTCGAAGCCGTACTACGAGAATTCCTTCGGGAAAATTGGGACATTTTTGCCTGGCACCCTTCAGACATGCCAGGAATCCCACGCAGGCTGGAAGAGCACAGCCTAAACATCCTAAAAGGATTCAAGCCGGTCAAACAAGCTCTTCGGCGATTTTCCGAACCCAAAAGATAGGCAATGGGAGAAGAGCTAGCCAAACTCTTAGAAGCCGGATTCATCAGAGATATAAAACATCCGGACTGGCTAGCCAATCTAGTAACGGTACCAAAAAAGGACAAATCTTGGCGCCTCTGCATCGATTTTAAAGACCTTAACAAGGCCTGTCCAAAGGACCCTTTCCCCCTCCCTCACATCAACCAAATCATCGATGCTACCGCAGGGCATGATTCATTGTGCTTCCTCGACGCATACTCCGGATACCATCAAATCAAGATGGCGGAGAAAGACCAGGCCGCAACGGCATTCATTACTCCATATGGGCCATTCTGCTTCAACACAATGCCCTTCGGACTCAAAAACGCCGGGGCAACATATCAGCGCATGATTCAAACATGTCTGGCTACCCAGATAGGCAAAACAGTAGAGGCATACGTAGACGATGTGGTCGTCAAGACCAAACACGTCAAAACTCTAGTAGAAGACTTGAGGATGACATTCGACAACCTCCGAGCATATGACATTAAGCTCAATCCGGAAAAATGCGTCTTCGGCGTACCAGCCGGAAAGCTCTTGGGCTTCATCATATCCGGTAGAGGAATTGAAGCAAACCCGGCCAAAATCCGAGCTCTATCACAATTGGATATTCCAAAAGACCTCAAGCAAATACAAACACTAACCGGGTGCGTAGCGGCCTTAAGCCGCTTCATCTCCCGTTTGGGAGAAAAGGCTCTGCCCCTCTACCGCCTCCTCCGGTGCACTGAACATTTCGAATGGACGGATGCTGCCGCAGCCGGACTCGAAGAAATAAAGGCCATACTGGCAAAAAATCATGTCCTGGCCGCGCCCAACCTGGGCGAACCTATGTTATTATATATCGTCGCCACACATCAAGTTGTCAGCGCGGTACTCGTCATCGAGCGAGAGACAGAAGGGCACAGATTCCCTCTTCAAAAACCAGTGTACTACGTATCCACTGTTCTACCTCCATGCAAGTCCCGGTACCCACATTATCAAAAGATAGCATATGCGGTGTTCATGGCATCCCGGAAGCTGTGACACTACTTTCAAGAGTATTCCATAACGGTGGCCTCCGAAGTACCTCTCAACGATATTATAAACAATCGCGACGCAACGGGCAGGATTGCAAAATGGGCTATTATTGAGCTCTTACCATTTGACATAACCTATAAACCACGGCGAGCTATAAAGTCGCAGGTTCTGGTCGACTTCGTCGCCGAATGGACCAAAGCCGAACTCCCTAAAGAGTACGGCGCATACTCCAATTGGATCATGCATTTCGACGGATCCAAAATGTTGGTTGGCTTGGGGGCTGGCGTTGTCCTGACGTCCCCAACTGGAGACACAATCCAATACGTACTTCAAATAATGTACATGGACTCCAATAACGCAGCCGAATACGAGGCCCTTCTACATGGCCTCCGGATGGCAATCTCCATGGGCATTCAACGCCTAGAGGTGCGTGGGGATTCAAACCTCGCAATATCCCAAGTAAATGGAGACTTTGATGCCAAAGATCCAAAAATGGCAGCTTACCGCAACGCCGTCCTAAAAATGTCAGCTCGGTTCGAAGGACTCGAATTCCACCATGTAGCCCGGGATAATAACCAGGCAGCAGACGTGTTAGCACGCATTGGCGCGAAACGAGATGCCGTCCCTCCAAACATCTTCCTGGAACGGCTCTTCAAGCCATCCGTGTTATGGGAAGAGGAGTCTGGAAATAACAATCCGGAGCCAGCTGCATCACCTAACTCAGACCATTCTGACACAATCGGCGGCTCAGCCAACGAAATAACACCTTCAGCTCACGACATAATGGCAGTAATTGCCCCGTGGACAGAACCATTCCTAGCCTACTTAATTCGGCAGGAACTTCCTGAAGACCAAAATGAGGCCCGCTGCATAGTTCGGCGATCTAAAGCCTACAAGGTCCATGAGGGAGAACTTTATAAGAGAAGCACAACCGGAATCCTTCAAAGGTGTATCTCCGAAGAGGAGGGGCGGAATCTCCTGGCTGAAATTCACGCCGGACTCGGCGGGCACCACGCTGCAGCTCGGGCACTCGTAGGCAAGGCCTTTCGTACAGGATTTTATTGGCCGACAGCCCGGGCAGATGCTCAGGACTTAGTCCAACAATGCGTCGGTTGCCAGCTCTTTGCTAATCAGAGCCACATGCCACCCACCGCCCTCAAAACTATACCCATTACCTGGCCGTTCGCGGTCTAGGGGCTTGATATGGTTGGACCCCTTAAAGGGGGAACCCACAAGCACAAATACTTATTGGTCATGGTGGACAAATTCACCAAATGGATTGAGGCCAAGCCGGTTAAAATGGCAGAATCCGGACCGGTGATAGACTTCCTATCCGGGATAGTACACCGTTTTGGCGTCCCCCACAGCATCATCACTGATAATGGCATGAACTTCACTGCCGACGAGGTTAAACTCTGGTGCAAAAACATGGGCATCAAGCTCGATTACGCTGTCTATCACCCCCAAACTAATGGTCAAGTCGAGCGAGCAAATGGTCTAATCATGAGCGGCATCAAACCTAGACTAGTGCGGTCCCTCAAGGAATCTAACACGCACTGGGTAGAGGAGCTCGACTCCGTACTCTGGGGGCTGCAGACCACGCCAAACTGAACTACTGGATTCACACCATTTTTCATGGTGTATGGCGCAGAGGCAGTTCTGCCTTGCGATATAATTCATGACTCACCTCGTGTGCGCATGTACGAAGAAAGAGAAGCCGAGTTGGATCGGCAGGACAGTTTGGACGCCTTAGAGGAGGAGCGGGACGTGGCAAAGGCTCGTTCCACATTCTATCAGCAGCAGGCTCGAAGATATCAAAGCAGAGAAGTACGGGCCAAAACTTACAATGTTGGCGAACTCGTTCTACGCCTGGCGGACAAGAAAAAGGACAAACTTAAGCCCAAGTGGGAAGGTCCCTTCATCATCGACCAAGTCCTGACCGGCGTAGCATACCGTCTACATAAAGCATCTGACAACCGACTCGAGCCGAACCCATGGAACGCAGCCCGTCTCCGAAGATTCTACGCCTAAACACCGGACTCAGAGTTCGTCTCACTCCCCCGTCCACCTTTTTATATATTTTTTACTGTCTCTTGTGCCCCTCCTTCTTCCCACCTTTTTTTCAATACCTTTTATAGGATGATTTGCGCTTTGTTCGCACACACTTGATGTGCTCCTAGCACTCATTATACCTGGGGGCTTCTTTACCAGAAGCTTATTAATATGGGCTTCACGCCCAATACATGTGTCATACTTCCGCATGTACCTTTTATTCACCATTATATGCATCGATATGACTTAAGTTTTGGCCAAGCTGGGTTGCCTGGCTCCTGTTCTTACCCCTACGTTCTCGATTGTTCAGCTAGGAGGTAAAGGGAGCACCTCTGCGATTGTTACTGCCGGGTCAGCCGGATGTGTACCTTAGACTGGGTGAAGCCGAAAGCTAGCATTCTTAAGAGAATATTCGGTCGGTGACTTGAAAGATGATTTATTACTTACTTATTTATAAGCCCCCAGATGCTTTTTCTGCTATTTTCGCAGTCCGGCATTGCACCTTAGGGCATGCCTCCTAGGGAAAGGAACCCTTAACGGAAATTCTCCCTGGAAGATGTTTCTTACTAACCATGTAATATAACATAACTAGTTGGGCACTTGTGTGATAAAGCAATTATGACCCCGACGCCTTGTCTCCATGCATGCCCCGGTTCTTTTATAACCATAGGGGTATTCGGACACACTCCGGACTGTTGGGTCCCGAGGTTGAAGCGAAACGGTCCGCAAAGACAAATGATCTACAATCCGGCTAGAAGGCATCTTACATGTCATTTCAAATTACATCGTCAAACCGACTGATTGTACTCCTCCTCAATCCCATCTAACAAGCTGTCTAATTTACAGTCCTGTTGGGAATATTTTGTGGCCAGTTCTACTTGTCCATACATCAAGCTCACAGGGATCTCCTTCCTATCAGGCCCCGCAGGTCCGACCTCGGCCATGTGGTTTGGGTCAGCCTTCGGGTAGCGCGTCTTCACCATGGCCCAGGCCTCCCTGGCGCCCTGACGGCAGGCCAATATCTTCCACAAACGGAGGCGTCGCCGTGCTCCCTGGAGCTTCTCAGCAAGCTCACCAAGGCCCTCGGGTAGGGAGACGGATGGCCATAAAGCCTGAACGATGCCACTCATCACCCGCCGAACAAGTTCGAACAATTGCACTAGCTCGGGAAGTTGGTCACCTATTGACCCAGGCATTTCATCTGCAGGGCGACCTGTGAGCACACCTAAAGACATATTTCTGTCAAACGACTTCCTCGCCGAATTCTTCTTTTCAAAGGAATTTGCTCAAGCACTTAATATAAATGTCGCGACGAACTCGCTGATTCTCCTTCAAGGAGCCAGACAGCTGGGCCCGAACACCTTTCAGCTCTTCTCCTAGCTGGGTGTGGGCATCTTGGAGCTTGTTTCTCTCCTGTTGCACCTTCATAAGCACCCTCTCGCCAGCCTTTAGCTGACGCAGTAGCTGTTGCTTGTCCGGATCTAGTCCGGCGCCCTCTGCAATATTATTGTCAGATTCACGCCGCACTTTGTTAATTAATTATCTTTTCAAAGTACGTCTTACCAGCGGGGGTCTCTATGGCTCCCCCTATGGCGGCCAGTGCGGCCTCAAGTTGGGCCTTGCACTCTTGGAGCTCCTGGGACAGATGGGTATTCTTCTCCGTAAGATCCTGCATAAAAATTGATCCTTAAATCAGTTATTTTAACCATTTTAAGTCTCGGGGGCTACTGGCATATATAACTATTAAAATTACTTACACGTATGTCTTTCACATACTACTCCGTGGCTCTGGTTAACCCATCTTGAGCGGCACGGAGGTGCGCGTTTCCCGCATCAAAGGCATTTAACGCCTTCGGGGAGAAACACGCGTCACGAAGAACTGTCCGGCAACGCCTGTGATTCATGGCGCTCTCCACCTCAGACCGGGTGGCGAACAACCTGTCTGCATCCTTCGTCGGAGGAGCGTCCGACTCATGCCTTGTATTCGCCTCCCCTTCCGGGCCATGCGTTGGAGCATGGCTGGCGGAGGCTTGATTGGCAATCTCTCCGGACACTGTCCGGCGAGCGCTCTTTCTGGAAAGGTTATGAGCATTAATATACCTCCTAGGAATCCTTCCCTTAAAAAATAGCGGTGCTCCCTACCGTTGCAGCGATGTTTCAGTTCGCGTCGCACTCCTCTTCCGCCTGCTGGGCTGGACTGACCCTTGTTGGTCGGTCGCCGCGGGCTCGACTTCCTGCCGTAAAGGCGCTTCCTGCCGAACACCATTGGAGCACGGTGGTCAGAACTAAGCATTAAAGAAGTAACGGCGCCAGGACTTCGGTCGTACTCACCGGGGAAGCCGGACACAAACCGGGGTAGTCAGCCATAATGGCGACTAAAGCATTATCTATGCTAAGCTGGTGGTACACCCTGTCAATCAGTTCCACCGCTAAGTCCGGATCCTCTTTGGAGGCCGGATCGAGGGACCTTTCTGGGTCTTCGGGTTGTGGGGCTGGGCTTTTTATGCCCTCCACATCCCGACACAGTTCTTGTGTCAAAATCATACAATAAGACAATTGCCTTTAAAGGCACGGTTCAGATATGCATGCGACTGCTTACCCAGCTCCGAGGGTTGTTCATGGAAAATCCGTTCAGAGGATTCATGCGGAGGAAGTCCTCCTTCTCCCCCTTGTACAAGCCGGACAGGATCTTCACCAGATCGTCGGCCGAGCCAGGTCCCTTGCGGCCGTGACGGGTGGCGTCGTCGTCTCCGTTGAAGTCCCACATGGGGTGGCCCCTATATTGGAGTTGCTGCACCCCACGCATAATGCATGTGGCCATGACCCCGATCATGGTTAATACGGAATGGGCTAGCAGCCGTATCCGGCCCATCAAGTAATGGACGCTACTATCATCTTCTCGTCCAGGGCTCCGTGGGCGCCAACTTAGGCATTTCTTCAGGGGAGCGTTGCTGAACTCCGGAAGGCCGATCCGGACTGGATCCGGCAGCAGAGCGTCCTCCATATAAAACCACTCCGAAGGCCAATCTTCGGACACCTTCTTCGGGGTCCCGGACAGGTATCCGGTCCCGGCGATGCGCCATATTTCGGCTCCGCCCACTTGATATATCGACCCCTCGTGAGAGCGGGGTACGAGGCAAAACTGCCTAGCGCAAAATGGGGCTCAATGCCCAAGAACAGCTCACACGGAGCTACGAAGCCCACGATGTGCAAAATGGAGGCAGGTGTAAGGTGATGAAGCTGGAGTCCGTAGAACTCCAGGAGCCCCCGGAGAAACGGATGTATAGGAAATCCGAGTCCCCTTATTAAGTAGGAGACGAAGCACACCCTCTCTCCTTTGGAGGGATTGGGGCGCTCTCCGCCTGCTTCCCACCTTTGTAGGTGGCCAGTCCGGCTCGAACCGGAACCATGAAGGCCGGGGAAGATATCCCTCTACTTGGAGCGTCACTAACTCGCTGTGCGGGACTGAGCATCTCCTCCAATCTCCTGGCTTAGGGCTGGGAGCGCGAGAAGAGGAGCCGCGTCGACTGTCCATGTTGGAATGGGTTTGGTGTCAGATGCACCTCGATGAGTGCTTGCGGAAGGAGGATGATGTGATTTGGATCTAGATCCTCACCTCTCTTATAGGCAGCTTATTTGCGCAGCTAGGGGGTAAAACATAAAAATACCCTGGCTTTTCGCATTTGTGCGACGCATGGAAGAAGACCATTATTGGACGCGGAAGCCAAGGAGCGCAGCATTTATGAAGCAAGCGGACACTATCCGGCAAACACATGGAGCATGAAGAAGAATCCGCCTTGCAAACGCCGAAGACAACATACGCACCGGATTCGTCGTTATTGAAGCCTGGTTCGGGGGCTACTGAGCGAGTCCCAGACTAGGGGGTGTCCGGATAGCCGAACTACCATCATCGCCTGGACTCCAAGACTATGAAGATACAAGATTGAAGACTTCGTCCCATGTCTGGATGGGACTTTCCTTGGCGTGGACGGCAAGCTTGGTGATACGGACATGTAGATCTCCTACCATTGTAACCGACTCTGTGTAACCCTAGCCCTCTCTAGTGTCTATATAAACTGGATGGCTTTAGTCCATAGGACGAACAATAATCATACCATAGGCTAGCTTCTAGGGTTTAGCCTCCTTGATCTCGTGGTAGATCTACTCTTGTAACCCACATCATCAATATTAATCAAGCAGGACGTAGGGTTTTACCTCCATCGAGAGGGCCTGAACCTGGGTAAAAACATTGTGTCCCTCGTCTCCTGTTACCATCCGCCTAGACGCACAGTTCGGGACCCCCTACCCGAGATCCGCCGGTTTTGACACCGACACCCATCTTTTGGGATGTCCACCATGTATATGTCGTATGACGAGGTGGCCGTCCAGTGTCCTGTAGGCGCTGGTTCTTGGTTGTCTCCCGCATCGTCGTCCATACCGTCAATGTCTTCGGAGTCGAAGACGAGCATGTCGGTTAAATCATCAACAGTGGCTACAAAGTGGGTGGTGGGTGGGCGTTGAATTTCTTCATCATCCGCATCGCAACCTTCCTGACCATAGTCCAGCCAGGGCTCTCCTGATAAAGAGAGATACTTTAGTGAATTCAGGATGTCGCCAAAGGGCGAGTGCTGAAAGATGTCCGTGGCAGTGAACTCCATAGCCGGCGCCCAATCGGATTTGATTGGCAGGGGCGCAGGAGGTTCGGAGTCCGGAGAGGACTCCGGCACCTCGGAGTCACGGGCGCTGCAAAGGACAGGGATGGTGTTCGGCTCAATCTCCGTAGAGATCGTAGCCCCCGAGGCGGTGTCCAGCCACTCGTCCTTGATCGACGAAGTCGGCTCCGAGCTAAGGGTTGGAGCGGACGCTGGTGCGGCCTCCGGGGCACTGTTCGGCGGCAGAGCTAGATCATACCCATCGAGACAGTGCGGTGCGCTTGGCTGTGGCTCGAATCCGTCGAAGACCAAGTCTCCGCGGATGTCAGCTGTGTAGTTCAAACTCCCAAATCTGACCTGATGGCCAGGGGCGTAGCTTTCGATCTGCTCCAGATGGCCAAGTGAATTGGCCCGCAGTGCAAAGCCACCGAATACGAAGATCTGTCCGGGGAGAAGAGTCTCACCCTGGACCGCGTCGTTGTTGATGATCAAAGGAGCCATCGGGCCTAAAGGAGACAACACAGAGGAACTCTCAATGAAAGCACCAATGTCGGTGTCAAAAACGGCGGATCTCGGGTAGGGGGTCCCGAACTGTGCGTCTACGAGGATGGTAACAGGAGACAAGGGACACGATGTTTTTACCCAGGTTCGGGCCCTCTCGATGGAGGTAAAACCCTACTCCTGCTTGATTAATATTGATGATATGGGTAGTACAAGAGTAGATCTACCACGAGATCAAAGAGGCTAAACCCTAGAAGCTAGCCTATGGTATGATTGTTGTTCGTCCTACGGACTAAAACCCTCCAGTTTATATAGACACCGGAGAGGGTTAGGGTTACACAGAGTCGGTTGCAATGGTAGGAGATCCACATATCCATATCACCAAGCTTGCCTTCCACGCCAAGGAAAGTCCCATCCGGACACGGGACGAAGTCTTCAATCTTGTATCTTCATAGTCCGGGAGTCCGGCCAATGGTGATAGTTCGGCTATCCGGACACCCCCTAATCCAGGACTCCCTCAAGAAGGTTGCGTAGTAGACATCACGGGGATGCCGGGGCTCGCCGAAACGGTACCCGCGGAGGCGGCCAGAGCTTGGCTCAAGCGGGCACAGGGCTACAAGGCACGGGGTGGCCAGCCGAGGGGCTCTACGACACCCTAGTGATGCATGGAAGATGGTGACGCACTCGGGAGCAACGACTTCGAGCTCTAGCCTCATCGACAGCATGGCCGGCGACGACGAGGTTTCGGCACGACGGCTAGCAGGGCTACATCACCGGAAAAGTGACGATAAGAGAGGGGAAATGCGGTGGAGCTAATAGCGAATCCATAGGCACCGTCAGCAAGCTTGAGGTAGACCTCGTGTGGTTGGAACGACGACGACAATCTCGGGCAGCCAATGATGAAGACAACATCGGTGACGGCGATATGTTCCAGATGGCATTGCTTGGCTCGATGGAGAGGACGAGTATGTCGCGACGGATCCCGGGACAGCTTGGATGCTCTCGAGGGGCACGGTGGGGTGTTGGGGAACGCGGTAATTTCAAAAAAATCCTACGATCATGCAAGATCTACCTAGGAGATGCATAGCAATGAGAGGGGAGAGTGTGTCCACGTACCCTCGTAGATCGAAAGTGGAAGAGTTTAGTTAACGCGGTTGGTGTAGTCGAACATCTTCGCGATCCAACCGATCGAAGTACCGAACATACAGCACCACCGCGTTCAGCACACGTTCAACTCGATGACGTCCCTCGTACTCTTGATCTAGTTGAGGCCGAAGGAGGGTTTCGTCAGCACGACGGCATGGTGAAGGTGGTGATGAAGTTACCTGCGCAGGGCTTCACCTAAGCAGTATGACAATATGACCGAGGTGTGTAACTGCGGAGGGGGGAACCACACATGGCCAAAAGATCAACTTGATCAACTTGTGTCTCCTAGGGTGCCCCCTGCCCCCGTATATAAAGGAGGGAGGAGGAGGAGGCCGGCCATGGGACAGGCGCGCCAAGGGGGGGAGTCATACTTGGACTCCCGGTCCAAGTAGGATTCACCCCCACCTTTCCTGTTTTTCCCCGGAGCAAAAAGGAGGAGATAAGGAGAAGGAAGGACGGGCCACGCCCTCCACCCCTTATCCAATTCAGTTTGGACAGGAGGGAGGCGTGCGCCACCTTGTGGACCTTCGTCCTTCTCTCCACTAAAGCCCACTAAGGCCCATTAACTTTGCAGAGGGGGGGGGGTGCGGTAACCTCCCGGTACTCTGGAAAATATATACCCGAATCACTCCGGAACCATTTCGATGTCCGAATGTAACCTTCCAACATATCAATTTTTATGTCTTGACCGTTTCGAGACTCCTCGTCACGTCCGTGATCTCTTCCGGGACTCCGAACAAACTTTGGTCATCAAAAACACATAACTCATAATACAAATCGTCATCGAACGTTAAGCATGCGGACTCTACGGCTTCGACAACTATGTAGACATGACCGAGACACATCTCCGGCCAATAACAAATAGCAGAACCTGGATGCCTATATTGGCTCCTACATATTCCACAAAGATCTTTATCGGTCAAACCGCATAACAACATATATTGTTCCCTTTGTTATCGGTATGTTACTTGTCTGAGATTCAATCCTCGGTATCATCATACCTAGTTCAATCCCATTACCATCAAGTATCTTTACTCGTTACGTAATAATTCATCCTGCAACTAACTCATTAGTCACAATGCTTGCAAGGCTTATAGTGATGAGTATTACCGAGAGGGCCCAAAGATACCTCTCCGAAACACGGAGTGACAAATCCTAATCTCGATCTATGCCAACCCAACAAATACGAGAAGTTTGTTCACTTTGCCATCCTTCTTATCCACCAAATATTGGGGGCAGTTCCACTTCTAGTGACCATTTCCTTTGCAGTAGAAGCACTCAGTTTCAGGCTTAGGTCTAGCTTTGGGCTTCTTCACAGGTGTCCGTGTCAAAACCGGCGGATCTCGGGTAGGGGGTCCTGAACTGTGCGTCTAGGCGGATGGTAACAGGAGACAAGGGACACGATGTTTTTACCCAGGTTCGGGCCCTCTCGATGGAGGTAAAACCCTACTCCTCCTTGATTAATATTGATGATATGGGTAGTACAAGAGTAGATCTACCACGAGATTAGAGAGGCTAAACCCTAGAAGCTAGCCTATGGTATGATTGTTGTTCGTCCTACAGACTAAAACCCTCCGGTTTATATAAGCACCGAAGAGGGTTAGGGTTACACAGAGTCGGTTACAATGGTAGGAGATCTACATATCCGCATCGCCAAGCTTGCCTTCCACGCCAAGGAAAGTCCCATCCGGACACGGGACGAAGTCTTCAATCTTGTATCTTCATAGTCCAGGAGTTTGGCCAATGGTGATAGTTCGGCTATCAAGACACCCCCTAATCCAGGACTCCCTCAGTAGCCCCTAAACCAGGCTTCAATGATGATGAGTCCGGAGCGCATATTGTCTTCGGCATTGCAAGGAGGGTTCCTCCTCCGAATACTTCATAGAAGATTTTGAACACAAGGATAGTGTCCGGCTCTGCAAAATAAGTTCCACATGCCACCGTAGAGAGAATAATATTTAGAGAAATTCAATCTGCTGACGTATTCCATGGCGTGACATCACACCATGTCCAAGCCTTTATTCGAATCGTTTTTACTGTCCCACCTCAGCGCGTTTAGCGAGGCGGTTTCCTTGGCACGTCTTGTCAAAGCAGAGATCGTGTCCCCTTATTCCGGGATTCTCATCAATACGGGCGTGGGTAATCCAACTACACCATTGATTATGGCGCTTGGGAGATAAGCGAGTTTTACCATGCTGGTGGGGGATGCATAGCTTCGTCCGTCCATATAAGGGGATAAGGATCCACCTTTTCACCTACGCCTTCTTCCTCCTTTGCTCATCCATTTCCGCGCACTCGAGCTCCAGCGCCCAAGTCCGCACATCCCTCCTCAACCTTCTCCATCCATGTCCGGAGTGGGAGGCAAGTGGATGGTCTCCTCCGTAATGGAGGAACAAGTCAAAAAGCTGCGGAAGGCCGGATACTTGTCCAGCGACATCGCGCATCAGCTCCCCGACAAGGGGCAGCTCCTCCCCACCCCCAGGACCCATGAGAGGGTGGTGTTCCTCACCCACTTCCTGCGCGGACTAGGTTTTCCACTTCACCCATTTGTCCGGGGGCTCATGTTCTACTACTGCCTGGATTTCCACGCACTACTAGAAAAAGGGCTATAGATGGGATTGACACTAATGGCGCACCAGACAAGGGGTGCGCCATTAGTATATACTAATGGCGCACCACCTTCTGATACGCCATTAGAGTTGAAACTACTAATGGCGCACCTGGCCCATGGTGCGCCATTAGTATCAATTTTTTTAACTAGTGCGCCTGTCCAAACATACTAATGGCGCATCCAGACACAGTGCGCCATTACTAGTTGTAACTAGTAATGGCGCACCGTCGGAAAGTGCGCCACTAATGTTGTTTTTTTTATTATATTTTTATTCCTTTTTTTGCAATACTACTAATGGCGCACTGTTCAACCGTGCGCCATTACTAGTTTAAACTAGTAATGGCGCACTGTAGAACAGTGCGCCATTAGTATGTTTTTTTTGCAAAACTACTAATGGCGCACCGCCAGAAGGTGCGCCATTAGTAACCTGGATTACTAATGGCGCATTTAGTGCTGGTGCGCCATTAGTAAGTGGGTAGCAACAAGATATTTTGGACAGCCTCTCCTACCCACACTCACTTTCTCCCCACTTCATTCTCTCCACCTCCTCCTTGTCTTGGGTGCCTCCTCTTTTTCACCTCATTTCCACCATAGATTCATTCAAATTAAGTGGTTAAATTACCTTGTTTTGATAGGTAAGTAAGGGGGAAGCTATATTTATGTTGTTCTCCCTACAACAATGTGCACATGCACTTTTTATGGCCTAGCTAGATCTATGTATGTTCGTGGTGTTGCATATGTTTGTGGTGTTGCATATGTGTTTGTGTTTGGAGGTGTACCGGCATTTGAAATGCGATAGTTGCCAATATTTTGCCGGAATGTTGATTCATTTCAGTTTCGGCGAGAATTTTGCCATTAAGCATTCTTTTTGGTCCTATTTTTAGGGAAAGTCATGCCAAATTTTCTCTTGGTTCTAAAATATCGTTTTGCTCTACCCCACAGGCGACCATGGTCCGCACGATGACCGAAGGCATCGTGAATAGGTTTTTGAGGTCCGCGAAGGCCGAGATGCTTCAAAAGAACGAGACGGAGATAAGATGTCCGTGTCGAAGATGCAAGCTGAAGAGCCTTATTGCGGACCCGGATTCTGGGCAGGTGCGGGACCACCTGCTCTTGCGTGGTTTCATGGATGGCTATCGGTGGCAAGGTGATGAAGATGACTACGAAGTCGTCCATCGGGGCCGGGCAAGAAATGAGGAAGGGCAGCAAGACAACCACCGCGGCTCGGGCGGGCGAGAAGACGAAGAATCCCCAGGAGATGATCACGACGGTGATGCTGTACACAGTCATCATGAAGAAGATGCAGGACATGATGATGAGGAAGATGCCGGAGCAGATGACGGGCATGATCATGAAGATGATGATGCCGGCGGAGCAGACGACGCTGGACCATCGATGGGCTGGGTGCAGGACCCTCATATTCAAGAGCTGCTTCTCAAGCAGACGGATAACGCAAGAGCTGCCGCCCGAGAGAAAGCCAAGATGGATCAACTTGAGTTAGACGCGGTTACTCCATTGTATGAAGGATGCAGGCCCGAGGATACCCGCCTGAAAGTAACGCTCATGGCTCTGGAGATGAAGGTAAAACACAAAATGACCGACTCATGTTTCGACGAGAACATGTCATTCTGGCACGAACGTCTTCCCAAGGGGAACAAGTGCCCGACCAGTTTGGAGGAGGCGAAGAAAATCGTGTGTCCTCTGGATTTACCGCACATGAAATACCATGTGTGCATGAACAATTGCATCATTTATCGGGACGAGCACGCGGAGTCTACCATATGTCCGGTGTGCGGCGTCACTCGATACAAGAAGAGGAAGAAAGCTCCTCGAAAAGTGGTGTGGTACTTTCCGATCACTCCTCGTCTGCAGCGATATTTCGCAGACCCTAAGGTAGCAAAGCTCCTGCGTTGGCACGTGGATAGGGAGGAGAAGAAGTGAGAAGATGACGCAAATGATCCGGAGATAGATAAAAAAGTCAAGATGCTGAGTCACCCTAAGGATGCGAGCCAGTGGCAAGCATTGAACTTCGAAGACCCAGAATTTGGGAACGATCCAAGGAACATCATGTTGGGCGTGAGCACCGATGGAGTCAATCCGTTTGGCAGCCAGAGAAGCACACATAGCACCAAGCCTGTGTTTGTGTGGATGTACAACCTTCCCCCCTGGTTGTGCATGAAGAGGAAGTACATTCACATGAGTATGCTAATTGAAGGGCCGAAACAACTAGGGAACGACATCAATCTGTATCTGGGGCTGCTGAAAGAGGAGCTTGACACGCTATGGAAAACGCCAGCCAATACGTGGGACGCCGCAGAGAAAGAATATTTCCCTATGAGAGTCGCACTGCTCACGACGATGCACGACTATCTCAGTTACGGATATCTCGCGGGGCAGGTAGTCCACGGATTTTCTGGATGCGTAAGGTGCATGGATGACACAATGTATCGCCAGCTAGATAGAGATCCCGGGTCTTCTAAAACCGTGTTCATGGGACATCGAAGGTGGCTTCGCGACAATGACCCGTGGAGGAAACGCAAGGATCTGTTCGATGGTGAAACCGAACCCCAAAAACGCCCGTGTACGAGGAGCGGCGAGGAAATAGACAAGCTGTTGAAAAATTGGAAAGACTGCCCACTGCCGAGAAAGAAGCAAAAGGCGGCAGAGGCGGGAAAGAAGCGAAAGGCGCCAGAGCCGCTGCTGAAGGTATGGAAAACGAGGTCTGTTTTCTGGGACTTGTCGTACTGGAAGATCCACCGTGTGCCTCACAGCCTTGATGTCATGCATATCACGAAGAACGTGTGCGAGAGTCTGCTTGGTACCCTGCTCAACATGCCAGAGAGGACCAAAGATGGGCCGAAAGCAAGGGCAGACTTGAAATCAATGGACATCAGGCAGGAGCTTCACGCAAATGATGATGATGATGATGATGATGATGATGATGATGATGAGGCGAAGCAGGACACCGAAAGTCGTCGCAAAGGCAAAAAGGCCAAGAAGACCGGAAATGACTACCCTCCCACGTGCTTCACTCTAAGTCAGGAGGAGATCGAGAAGTTTTTCACCTGCCTCCTAGGAGTAAAACTTCCTTACGGTTACGCGGGGAAGATAAGCAGATACCTAGACCCAGCGAAGCAGAAGTTCAGCGGGATGAAGTCTCATGACTGTCACGTGCTGATGACGCAGATACTTCCAGTTGCAATCCGTGGGATCATGGACGCGCACGTCCGTGAAACGCTATTTGGCCTATGCAACTTTTTCGGCGTCATCTCTCGGAAGTCGATTGGCGTGAGGCAACTCAGAAGGCTACAGGAAGAGATCGTGGTGATACTATGCGAGCTTGAGATGTACTTCCCGCCCGCATTCTTCGACATTATGGTGCATCTGCTGGTCCATATCGTGGAGGATATCATCAACCTCAGGCTGACGTTCCTACACAGCATGATGCCGTTCGAAAGGATGAATGGTGTCATCAAAGGATACATTCGGAACATGTCACGTCCAGAGGGAAGTATAGCCAGGGGCTTTCTGACCGAAGGGTGCATCTCCTACTGCACGAATTATCTAGGCATCGAGAACCCTGTTGGTCTGCCCGTCAATAGGCACCTCGGCAGGCTCACTGGATGGGGTCACCATGAGGGTTGCCGCGAAATGCATGTCGACTTCGAGGGTCGACTCGCCGATCGCGCTACAACACATAGACGTGGTCGATCCTTGGGTGGTAGAGCACAAAACCTTTATTGAGAAGACGTACAATGACCGAGGCCAACAGAGGACGGACGGAGATATACTCAAAGAGCACAACTCATGTTTCACGCGTTGGTTCAAGCAGAAGCTTCTGTCGTACCCTTTACATGAAGATTCTTCCACGGAAGAACAACTCATATTCACCTTGTCACAGGGCGCCGAGCACAACCTGATGACCTATGAGGCGTACGATATCAACGGCTACACATTCTACATCGAGGACAAGGACATGAAGAGCGATGGTTATCAGAACTCCGGGGTAACGATGGAATCCTACACCGGTAAGGACAAGGACAGATACTACGGAAGGATCGAGGAGATCTGGGAGCTGAGCTACGCTGGAGAGAAGGTGCCGATGTTCCGTGTCAGATGGGCCAGGAGCATCCTAAAAGAAGACCGATATTTCACCACCATGGTTATACCCGAAGCCAAATCCAAGACCGCGGGGGCAAACGTCACCGCGAAAAATGAGCCATGGGTACTGGCTTCCCAAGTGGACCAATGCTTCTTCATTACCGACCCGCCAAAGCCCAGTCGTGTTGTCGTGAGGAGAGGCAAAAGGAAGATCATCGGAATGGATGGAGTAGCCAATGAGCAAGACTTCGACAAGTACGGCGACCCGAGGATCGAACATGACGACGATGATGAAGTAGCAGCATACACCACAAGAAGAAGCAGGACCACCCTACCTCAAGGACGTCCGTTCCACAGAAGAACTCCAGTTGCGAAAAAGAAGGGCAAGAAGATTGTGAACAGATAGCTAGCTAAGATCGTAGCCTTCATTTCTCGATTGTATTTAAATCGTAGCCTTCATTTCTCGATTGTATTTCATGGGCACTTTTTGAACTATCATGAATATTTTTAAATTTCATGGACACTCGATCTCGATCCCCCTCCATCTCGATCGCTATCCCACCTCGCCAGATCCGGTCCCCCTCGCCGCCGAGCACCCCCCGGTCCACCGGCCGCCGCCGCCGACCCCCCGCACCCTCGATTCCCCTACTCAACCGCCGCCGCCGACCCCCCGCACCCCTCCCCTACTCAACCGCCGCCGCCGACCCCCCGCACCCCCCGCACCCTCCCCCGCTCCACCGGCATTACTGTTTGATGATATTTAAAAAAAAGTTATTACTGTCTTATAAAAAATATTACTGTTATGATTTAAACACGTTTGAACATATTTAAACACAAATAAGTATCAAAAAACATTTTAAATGCATAAAAAAATTGTGGAGCCTGGGAATCGAAACCAGGACCTCCTGGTGTGAGAACTGGCTGTTGACCACTCGAGCTAGTAGAGGGAGCTTGATGTGGATCAGGTCAGGTGGAAGATAACCTGTTGGCTCGAGCAGAAATCAAAAAAAAATACTAATGGCGCACCAGGGCAAGGTGCGCCATTAGTATGGATGTACTTATGGCGCACCCAGGTGTGGTGCGCCATTAGTATTGTGCCGCCATCCATACTTCCTCCCTGGCCCAAACCTATCCCCTCTCTCTCCCTCACCCTCGCCCTCGATCCCCTTCCCCTCTCCTCTCCCGACGTCGCTGCCCCGCCGCCTCGACGCCGCCCCGACGCCGCCTCGACGCCGCCCCGTTGTCCTCGTCTCCGCCTCGACGCCCCGACGCCGCGACGCCGCCCCGTCGTCCTCGTCTCCTCGGCTCCGCTCTCCCCGTCGCCCCACCTCGTTGGACGCCATCGCCTCGCCGCCCTCATCGCCGGTGGCCTCGATGCCGCCCCGACGCCACCTCCACGCTTTGACGCCCGCCCCGCTCCTCCTTCGGCGCCTCTCCGCCCAGCCCAAGCCCAAGGCCGCTCCGCCTCCACCTCCTCCGCCTCCGCCGTCGGACAAGGGCGCCGCAGCGTGGGCCCGTCGCGCGGCCGCGCTCTCGCTGCTGGGGCTCACCGGCGCCGTCGCCGCCAGCGCCTTCAGCGACCTCTCCGACCTCCGCGATGCCGCCCTCGACCTCTCCCTCCCGGACCTCCTCCCCGACCACCTCCCCGGAGCTCGTTCTCTGCCCACCCAAGGTACCGTCTAAATGCTCCTCCTCTGTCACTGAATTTGTTCTGAATTAGCAGAAATAGATAGCAATAGTGCAGTTAGTTTGCTGGGGTTGAAACAAGGATTGGGGTCATGGAAGGAACACAAACATGATTAAAATCAGAGAGTTGATTAATTGGCAGCAGTGTGTGAGCTAATTCAGTAGGCAGCAATAGTTAAAATTGCATAGATAAAATTGCAACAGGCCAACAGGCCAACAGATGACATGTGTGTGGATGGGGAATACAAACAAAGGTTAAAATTGCATAGATAAGATAGAGAAGCAACAGGCCAACAGCAATAGTGCAGTTAGTATATGGTGAAGTTGAAAGCATGTCAGAATGGGGGGATGGTGATTGAAGGAACACCAACATGATTAAAACCAGAAAGTTAAGTAATTGGCACATGGCAGCAGTGAGCTAAATTAAGTAGGCCATGGATAATACTCTGTCTGGTCTGCATCAAAATATAAGACACTATCATAAGCGTCTTATATTTTGATACACGGAGGGAGTAAAAGGGAGGTTTGTTGGTGCATTCAGACGGTATCTATGCCAACATAACATATATATATATATACTAGTCTGTTAATACTTGTTTTGAGGGTACTTTTACTTCTTCTTTCCTGAGTTTTATTAGTGTACTTTTACTGTCCTCTATAGGTGACGTGTGAACCATTGCTTATGCCGATCGACTTACCGACTACCTATTTAATTGGTTTTCTTTTAAATCTTATAGTTCCCATTGATTATAAACTGGCCGGCCGCGATCAATCAGTTGGTATTGATTTTGTCAGCAGACTTTGAGGTCAGTTTAACCTGTCATTTTTCAACAGTACTCAACTAGTCTAAGTTACTGAGCAAAGTTATACACAGCAGTCTAAGTTAGCTAGCCGATCGATTCCATGTGGCCAGAGATACAAGATTACTCAACAACATATCCTAGCAGCTAGAGGATGTTCGCATGCATGACAAGGCTATAGGCATGCCGCATGCACCAGCCGTTAATTAGCACAAGCTGATGACGTCGTTGTATAACTCCTTTGTTATAGCTCAATTTGGTTCAGCTAGCTGTATCTAGGATTATCCATGCAACAAGTGGTCAAAACCAAGAAACTAAGAAAAACTGCACTTGCCAAACATCTCTATAGTTTTGCTAAAACTGAGAAAAACTGCAGTTTTTAGAAACCAAAGTATTCATTACCCACACATTGGAATACCGAGGTTTTCAATTACCATGGTTTTGGAAAAACCGTGTTGCCAAACTAGGCCTCAGCAGTTAAGTCTTAACGTGGTTTGCATTCATTTGCAATTACACTTGTTTTTGCCTCCACTTGATGGAGCCGACAGCTTCCGTTTACCTGAAACGAGTCTTCTCGTTTTGCGGTGCTCATTTTTTCCTAAGTGCACTGCAGTACTTGTTCCTTTGTGCACCATAAGTAAAACTAGCTAATTTTATGAAAATGTATCATGTCACTGTCCGTGACTCTCTCTTTTTAAGTTCACATTCTGTTGGTGGCTCGGTTAACTCCTAGGGTTTTAGAAGTTATGTATAAAAAACATTCTGATCCAGTATTGCTTGTAGTGGTTTGTCCAAAATGTTGAATGATACTGCTTGGAGATGCATATATTGTTTCACCTCTTCACATGCCAATGTATTTTCCATGTTGTGATGAAGGCCTTTTTTGCCTTGTCCACCCGAGAGGCCCTTGAGTTTGCTGGAATGTCGATTAACTTCCGTTCCAGCAAATTCGGGTACTCCATATGTCCTATTTTCAGCAAAGGTCATGCTGAAATTTTCCGTGAATTTTAGCATGACTTTGCTAAAAATAGGACATATGGGGGTACTTGTGACTAATGCATGGGCCGGGGTACTTGTGACTAATGATGAAAGCTTAGGCTTTTAGGGTGCCTCGGCGTCGAAAAACCCTCAATGATAAAAGCTTAGCTTTTAGGATGCCTCGGTGTCGACAAACCCTAAATGATGAGACCATGATCTTGTTCCTTGACAATAACCAACTTTTTGACCAAACTTTGTTCCTATTTAGAGAGAAACATGGCCAACAATGATGAGGCCAGGGGTTCAGGCGACAAGGCATTCTGGGAGCTGTCCCAGGAGATGGAGGAACAACCACACTTGCATGAGGACGCCGCCTTCCCCACCGATGCTGAGACCACTGATGGTACCACCGAGGATGACCCCACTGATGCCACCACTGATGGTGCCGCCGAGGATGCCACCACTGATGATGGCGGCGCACGCACAGATGGCAACCAACCGAAGAGGCAACGGAAGGACCGGCGCCCGACCGTGCTCCGCACCCTCAAGGAGGAAGTTACTGAAGTGGACTCCGACGGGAATCCAACGGCGCCCGAACGAATAGTCAAGGGGTACTCGCTTCAGCTCGGATGTCGATCAACACCGAGAACCTGAGGCATCCTGACCGAGGGAATTTGCACAACCTCCTCTTCACGAAGCTGCACGAACGATACAAGTTCCCCATTGATTTTGAAAACACAAGCCTCAAAGGGAATAAAGTGAACAATGCTGCCCTCACGAAGATAAGCAAGGCCCTGTCTACTTGGAAAAGCAATGTGAAGAGAATGATCGAGAAAGGTGAGAGTTATGAGAAGATCAAGGAGAAAAATCCTTCGATCACCGAAGATGACTACAACGACTTCAAGATAATTTGCTCGAGCACCGCAAACTCCCAATCAAGTTAGTGGGGGAAAGAAATGCGGGAGCTGTACTTAGGGGAACACAAACTCGGTCCCGGCGGTTACAGAGTGGCGGAGCCTATATGGGACAAGGAGGACGCGGAGCGTGCCGAGCAAGGCCTACCGCCCCGCTTCAAGAAATACAGCGGTAACAAGCAGACCAGGAACTATGTCAGGGCCCGGTACAAGGAGGACCCGATAACAAAGGAGCTTACCACGGATCCGAAGACCAGGGCGCTTGAGCTTGTTCTGGTAAGGAATACACCCCCGCGTAATTAGCTCCATATGGTTGCATTCTAATTAATGAAGCCAAATTTCTAAATGGTTCACATTCCTTCCGCAGGCGACTGAAAGCAGTAGCGCGGGGTCGACTAAGAGCAACCCTTGGGACACCACACTAAATAGGGCGTTGAATGTAATGAAGAACAAGGATAAGCTCAGTAAGCCGACGTCAGCTGGTCGTGTGGCCGGCAAAGGCTTGTCCACAAAATGGGGGTCATACTATACCGCTGGTGTGCGGAAGGAGAAAAAGACCAGCTGGGAAAGCCAGGCGCGCGAGGTTCAAGAACTCAAGGCACAGGTGGTGCGGATTCCGGAGATTGTCCAAGAGCAAGTGCAACAACAACTCGGAGTGACGATCACCGCCATTGTGCCTACCCTGATCCAGGGGTTGAGTGTGTGGATTGCGGGCGGCCAACAGGGGCCGCCCCCGATTCCTAGCTTCACGGCCAGCAACTTGCAGAATGCGATGGTGGGGCCATTGGTGTCTCCGGCAGAGGCGGTATTGGTGTCTCCGACGCCGGCACGGGAGCTTAATGCACCCGGGTGTACGCCGGCCGGCACCTCTGCAGCAAGCGGCCCCTCCGTCAACTGCACGCCCGCCGTTGGTGGTGCCTCGACATTAGCCGAGCTCGACACCATCATCACGGTAACTAATTAAGCCTCTCTCGGTTGAGGACTTCATCTCCTTGCCTTTGACTGGGCATCCCTGACGCCCTACATGTTTTCGCAGGGCGCCGCCGACATTCCGTGCACTCTCCTGCATTTTGTGAACAACAAGTTGGTCGATGTCGCCAAGGGAAAAATCGTTCAACCGGGCAACCCCTTGTTCCACGGTACCCAGATGCCACCCAACTTGTTTAGGGTTGAACTGGTTCGGGTGCTGCCAGGCTGCGACGAGTTGTTACCTCCGATTCGACCCGTCGGGGCCGACGATGATGACGTGATGACCCTCAGCGCCTGCCTGAGCTGGCCCCTGCTTTGGCCGAAGAGCCAGATTCATTTGGGGGTGGGGGACACCACCCAAAAGACAACACTGCCAGTCGTGCCGGCGCCAAGTCGGCCCCATGGCAAGACCGCCGCAACGGTGCCGGACATCCCTATGCCACTGGATCCAAACATGCATATGGCACAGGATCAGAACGACGACGACGACGATACATTTGGCAACGTCTATCAGTACTTTGCCGAACATGGGTACGATGGCGACTTCATGGGGATTCCTTCTCAAGAACCCAACCCAACAAAAGATGTGCGCAATCTAGCTGGTACCACGGAGAAGCCAAGTTGCAACATGCGTCGTCTGTCGTTCAGCTCTCAGGAGACGCCTCCAGCTACCGACTTCACCGAGCCTCAGATAGGCGAGGTGCGAAATATTATCAGCCCAAACACACTCAAGAAGGCGGTCTGTGAGCAGAACTCGGTCCCATTACAGGAGAAGAAGAAGGCACGCAAAAGAAAGACTAACAAGGGTGCAAGCCAGCCGGCACCGAGTACGATCCGTGCTCAGGACGGGCCACCTTCACCTGAGGATATCTCGAGGAGGGTGCATGTGGCGGGTAGGGCGATGCTACGGACAAATATGCTCAATGATGCAACCGGTGCTATGCGGATTCTGCATGACAGTGTTCTTTCTTTGGATAAGCGGCGTCTCAGAGAGAAGGATGTGGCATACCCGGTTTTCGCGGCCAAGGTGCCAGAGGGCAAGGGCTTTGTGGATAACTCCATCGGTCGTACGATCGTCCTGCGGTTTGATGACATCCATGTATGATGAACCTTCATCCGCTGCACTACACCTTCATTAGGCTATTTTTGCTGAGTATGGAGATGCGGATCATTCGCGACAAGACCCCGGACATCGTGATAGTCGACCCCTTCTACATGCGTGCCAAGATCTTGGGCAGCGTTGGGGACCGGCAAGTCGCGAGTTCTTACCTCGAAGGCATCATTCTGGCAAACCAAGATAAGGATAACTTCCTCGTGCCTTACTTTCCTGAGTAAGTCCTCCCCTCAACCGGCCCGTAACATATGAATTCTTAGATTTCGATCGTTTTTCTTTTAACATTCCATATTTTCTGTAGTGACACACATTGCACGCTCATCCTCCTAAGCCCCAAATATTCCATGGCCACGTATTTCGACCCGGACCGTCAGTCGAACGTAGACTACACAAATTTCAAGAAGGTTCTTGATGATGTTCTCCCCGGCTACGCCAAATCTGGAGGCACCTTCACCAGGCCTATTCATATGTACGGCAAGCACGTGTTCTCCCACAATACGATGTTCTGCTGCGTCAAGCAGCCGCCTGGCGGTCAGAAGGGTGCCTACTACGCCATCCATCACATGCGGGCGATCGTACGGGACCATCATCAACTTCTGCTACCGAGTAAACTCAAAGATTGGGCCGTGAGCGTGTCGGCAATCCAGGACGCGGACATCAGACAAGAATTCTTTTGCATCCAGTCGGAGTTTGCGGAAATCATCCATCAAGATGTCCTTCGTACCTCGGGGCAGTTCTACCTCAGAAATCAACCGTCCAACAGTGACATCGACACAATGCTACAAATGCAGGCTGACAACGCCTGTTCTTTCATGACTCCCACGATAGACGGCGGCTTCATCCATGCTCCGGTCCCTTGAGTCGAGTCGAAAGCAGTGATGTTGTGTCTAGTTCTGAAACATCGATTGGCTCATGTTGTAATTAAACTTTAATGAACTTGTAGTATGTCTCTTTGGTTTCGAGAGTCATTCAACTTAGATGTAATCGATGCTATTAATGTCTTGCTTTTCTCTTCCGATCGTCCTGTTGCATACTTATATATTGCTTATGTATTGTCTGTGAATTGGTACTAACGTTTCGTTTGGCTAGTGCATAGCGATGCCGTCGTATGTCGTGTACAAGGGTAAGGTTCCCAAAGTCTACGACGACTGGGAGGAGTGTCGGAGACAGGTTCATCAATTCAGCGGTAACAGTTACAAAGGGTACACCACTAGGGCCGAGGCTGAATCTAGATACGCCCGCTATCTAGCGGGAGAGGGGAGGGAGCGTTGGAGGAACCGGATGAAGACGAGTTTCATCGTGATGATGCTCATCATGATGACCGCAGCTCTCTTCTATGTGATGGTAGTTTAGATGATCGATATCGACTTGTAATGTGAAGACAAACTCGCTACGGTCTCGAGACTTGTATTATAATGTTCTATCTTTGTTCAGTCTTTTCAATTCGGAGACTAATATGATGAATTGTATTCAGAGACTAATATGATGAATTGTATTCAGAGACTAATCTTCTATTGTATTCGATGAATCTGTTGTTGATGTGTGCTGTCTATATTTTGTCCAATTATACATTTTGTAACCTGTGAAAAAAACAGAAAAAAAATAAAAAAAAACTAATATTCATACTAATGGCACATCACATCACAGTGCGCCATTAGTATGCCAAAGGATACTAATGGCGCATCATTAAACAGTGCGCCATTAGTATGCCGAAGGTACTAATGGCGCATCTTGTTGTTGTGCGCCATTAGTATGCCAAAGCACCTGGGTATACATGGCCCCCTGGGAGGCATACTAATGGCGCACTGTTGTATATACTAATGGCGCATCCAATGATGCGCCATTAGTATACCAGATACTAATGGCGCACCAGTGGTGCGCCATTAGTAAAATATACTAATGGCGTGGCACTAATGGCGCACCACTAATGCGCCATTAATGGCCAAATTAGGTGCGCCATTAGTAGGCCTTTTCCTAGTAGTGACGATCTGGCCCCGAATTTCATCCTCAACATCTTGGCGTTCATCGTCGTGTGCGAGGCCTTCCTCTGCATCCAGGCCCACTTCGGCTTATGGCTGAAGACCTTCAATGTCAAGCCGAAGGTAGTGGGCGGCCGCCAAGCGGAGTGCGGAGGTGCCATGGTGGGCAAGATGGCCAACGTCCTATGGCTCGAGGGATCCTTCGTGGAGACCGTAAAGGGATGGCAATCGGGGTGGTTCTACATCACCGAGCCGCGTGACCCTAAATGGGTGGCAGCCCCCGAATTCCGATCTGGCTTCCCTACACGGCTCACATCCTGGAAGGTGACGGGCCTGACGTGGGGTAATTCGGAAGAGCTGACCGGACTCCAAACCTGCGTCCAAAACCTGGTGAATAAGAAGCTCAATCTTGTCAACGTAGTCCAGGTCATGCTCATCCACCGGATCCTCCCATGCCAACAACGGGCCTTCAGCTTGTGGGAGTTTGATCCGGCACAGCACCAAACCTTGAGCAGGCTCTTTGACACTACGTACGAAGATGCCTGGAAGGTGCTGTTCAAGGGCGCCGAGGCTCCCGTATCAGCTACCGAAGATCGCGGATTCAGCTCGCAGCGTCAAGCCAGCGAGGTAAGCTATTTTACCCTTTACGGGACTCTTTTTTTCCATAGTTTGACTCTATGCGGGATCTAAACTCCCTTGTCTTTGACAGGATTGGCAGAAGACGTCCGGGCAGGTTGACTGTCCGGCTCCCTTGCCAGAAGACCCAGCGGACGCCCGATTGACGGGGCTGCTGGTTCCGGCACCTCACGTGGTGCCTGAGAAGAAGGCCAAGAAGAAGGCCACTGGAACTCAAAGGAGTTCCCGGCGCCAGGTGTTGTCGGACTCATCGTCCGATGACTCCGAGGCGGACTCCTCCCGCGAAGACGAGGAGGAGGAAAAAGAGGCCTCTCCCCCAGTGGGGGGAGAGAAGAAAAGGAAGGTCGCCCCAACTGGGGAGGCCAAAGGGTCCAAGAAGGGAAGGACCCTTCCTCCGGACTACTCCACCAACGCCGACGACGGCGAAGAGGAGTGGCCACTGAGGGCTAAGCCCCTGGCGAAATTGTAAGTGTCCGGATACCAGAATAACTCATGGTGTTTCATTTGTCGCATAGAATCTCCTAACGCTGAATATAACCCTGTAGCCCGCCCAAGGACGGGATCGACACTTCAACGAGTGGCTCCCTGGATTCGTCGGACGTGAATAGCACCTCACTTCCGGCTGCCTCCTCTCCTCGCGCTGCGGATGACGCTGAGGTGGGGTCCCAAAAGGGGCCCAGCCTGGAGGAGGTGGTCCAGGAGGCGCCACAAGGCAACCTCCCGGACTCCAGGCGCAAGGGGGATAAGACCCCAAAGGGTTCTAAGTCCGTCCTTCGGCCGGACTCCGCACCGGAACCTTCAGTGGTTCTGGAGTCCGGCGGGCGGCCCCTTTGTAAGGAGGGCAATACTGCGACACCGGTGACCTCCGTCCAACCGGAGGCACCGGATAATTTGCTGGAGGTGTTTAACGGCGCCTCCATCAACGAGGAGCACCGCATTATTATGAGTGTGGTGATCCAGAAAGTTTAGTCTGCCAAGAGCGGGCTGACTGAAGCATGTGCCAGCCTTCTAACAGGCTTTGAGGTATGTATTTAAGATATGTAAAAATATTACCACATAGACAGTAGCCCCTGATGCTTAGTTTGGTGTTCAGAAAGAAAAGTCGAACTGAGGATCTAAAAAGATATACACAGGAGTCTAACATAAGTATCTCAATATGGAGAATGCAGGCTACGCTGCTGACCTCTGCCACACTAACTGAGGAGGTCAATGCATTGAAGCAGAGCCTCGAGCGGTCCGAGAATGAGCTCGGCCTTGCCAAAAAGCAGCTCGAGGACAAGGAAGGTAAGTAATACCTTATGGAAGTATATAAAAGATGTGGTTGCAAAAAATGACAGGAATAACGTGAGTATTGCAGGAGCCACGAACGAGGTGGCGACCCTGAAGGAAGCGGTGTCCAAGGCCGAAAGCAATGCGGCCGCGGAGTGCACCCAGCGAGAGAAGCAGGAGGCGCGGGTGGCGGAGGTGCAGCAAGAGCTCCAGGCTCTCGTGGAAAAACACGAGAGTTTGGAGCATGACTCAAAGACTCGAGAGTCCGAGCTCGCCTCGGCCCTTGAGAGCGCCAAAGCCGCTAAGGCCAAAGCCCAAAAAGCCCTCCAGGAAATTGAAGCAATGAAGAAGATAGCGGCGGGTAAGGCATTCTTTATGCAAAGCCGGCATGTGAAAGTTAATTACTTGTTACTAACCCGAATCCGGAGCTCTCCAGGAGCATTCGTAGATCTTCCCTGCAGTGTGTCCGATGCTGCCGCATTCTACCGAGCCGAGGAGGGGAGCTCGATGGAGAAGGTGTTCTGGTCTCAGTATACTGAGGCCGGACACCCGGTGCCCTTGAGCGACCAGCTGAAGCAGCTGGTCGAGCTCCATAAGGTGGCCGAACAGGCCATGAAGGGCCTCATAGTTCGGCTGTGGCCTAAGGAAGCCATGCCTGGGAGCTACTTCGGGCTGGTGAGGCGGCTGGTGGATGCCTGTCCATGGATTGAAGTCGTCAAGCGCTCCGTCTGCATCGAAGGTGCCCGTAGGGCCCTTGCCCATGCTAAAGTGCACTGGGGCAAGATGGACATTGAGAAGCTTGTGACGGACGGACCACCGCCAGGCAAGGAGTATCGCAAGCCCGAGATGTATTATGAGGGCGTCCTGAAGGGTTCCCTCCTTATAGCGGGTGAACGCTCCAAAGATGTAATTTTTGAGTAAACTCGCATTTGTTATCCTGTACGCTGAAAACTTGTTCATATGCGCTAAGCAACGCTTGTGAATTTAAAATATTACCTTCTGTGTGACCGTTTATTAAATTTGAGAGATGGCGAGTCGTCGGCTTCTGCCCCCATGCCACGAGTGCTAGGGTGTTCGGGTTAAACTTGAGCGCTCTTTTCCCATTCTTGGGTCCTTCGAGGGAGGCGCTCAACGCAACGAATGAGGCAACCGGACTATAATGCTTGAACACTCTCACTTAGCCATAGAATTCTATAATTTTAAATTTCGGCGAAGCCCCTTGTATTCGGAAGACCGAGTTCGGGGCGCTATCCACGCCTGGGCCGGACAAAGCCGACTCCTCGCTCTAAGCGGCATAAGTCTTTAGGGACTCGAAAACCTCTCGAACAGCGACCAGCTCTCGCCCTATCATGACGGTCAGTTTTAGCTTTCTCCACTGAGGTGCTTAACCCAGCTCAACCGGGGCACAATCGCAGTGGTTCTTCCAGAGCTACATTAGCCAATATAACGGAACGTAAGGTACCAAAACATGGTAGCCGGGCAACCCCAACTATTGACCCAAGACATGATTCGGAGCCGATGCATATAATGCTATAAGTTCGGGGTGCCAAACTTGTGAAAGTGTTCGGACTTATCACACCATATTTTGGGGTACTTAAGCCCCTGGTGTGTTTGGCCATACCAAAGTGTATGGGTGCAACATGTCATAAGTGAACATATATAGATAAAAAAAGGAATGCAATAATAGGCAGAAGCTATGTATTGTTTATTTAAAAAGGCTGCGGTAAAAGTAGAACGATACAAATAGTGCGATAAGCAATGGATGGGACTATTTGACATGTCCCCCTCCAGGGGTGACCTGCGGGATGATATGTGAAACTAGTATACTGCTTGTTATAGAGACCACCTGGACACTCGACGTAGCTTTCTGCTTCCCTGGCTGTTGCATCATGTGTTCGGCAATTCTACTGCCGGACAGGGCTTCTTGAGAAAGGAGTCCTGAAAGTAAGAGCAAAAGAATGACACAATCGGCAGCCCCTGGTGCGGTTGAGCCGCATTCTGGGTCTTTCGTGGTCGTGCCCCTCCCCCTATGCCCATGGTATTTCTAGAGCGTAATTATGTACGCGTAGTACTGGTTTCGCAATTTCGCAAGGGCTGGGGTTGGCGCCGCATTGCTACGCATGATCGGGGCATGCCAGGCGGTCTTGTTGTAGGTTACTCCGGGCGCGCTTGACGGTGTCCGGACGTTTAATAGCCGGACTCGAGGATTGCCTTGAGAGGCTGCCTTGTACTTCCGCCGCGAGGGCTGCCGTATGCTCCTCCGTTCAGAGAGAGCGTTCGGTGTTTCCGTTGACCGTAATGACTCCTCGAGGGCCCGGCATCTTGAGCTTAAGGTATGCGTAGTGCGGCACCGCATTGAACTTTGCAAATGCGGTTCGTCTGAGCAGTGCGTGCTGCGGAACGGGACTATGTCGAAGATTAACTCCTCGCTTCAGAAGTCATCCGGGGATCCGAAGACCACTTCAAGTGTAACTGAGCCTGTACAGTTGGCCTCTACACCTGGTATGACGCCTTTAAATGTCGTCTTTGTGGGTTTAATCTTTGAGGGGTCTATGCCCATTTTGCACACTGTATCCTGATAACGCAGGTTCAGGCTGCTGCCGCCGTCCATTAGGACTCCAGTGAGGTGAAATCCGTCGACGATTGGGTCTAGAACCAATGTGGCGAATCCGCCATGGCGGATTCTAGTGGGGTGGTCCCTTCGATCAAAAGTGATCGGGCAGGAGGACCACCGATTGAACTTTGGGGCGACTGGCTCCATCGCATATACGTCCCTTAGTGCACGCTTCCGCTCCTGTTTGGGTATGTGGGTTGTGTATATCATGTTCACTGTCCGCAGTTGTTGGGGGAAGCCCTTCTGTCCTCTATTGTTCGGCGGCCGGGGCTCCTCCTCGTCGTCGCTATGCAGCCCCTTGTCATTGTTTTCGGCATTTAACTTGCCTGCCTGCTTGAACACACCCAACAATCCTTGTTGGTGTGGTTGGCTAGTTTTTCAGGGGTGCCGTGTATCTGGCACGAGTGATCGAGTATTCGGTCCAAATTGGACGGGCCCGGAGTATTTCTTTTGAATGGCTTTTTCCACAGACCAGGTTTAGAGCCTCTGAATCCGGCATTGACTGCCGTATCCTCAACATTATTGCCGTTAATGCGGCGCTTGTGCTTGTTGCGACGCGACCTGCCGTTGCTGTCCTTGGTATCCGAATTACCAGGGTTCTTGGTCATGATGTTACTACGAGCTAGCCAGTTGTCCTCTCCCGTGCAAAAGCGGGTCATGAGTGTTGTGAGGGCTGCCATGGATTTCGGCTTTTCCTGTCCTAGGTGCCGGGCAAGCCACTCGTCGCGGATGTTATGTTTGAAGGCTACAAGGGCCTCTGCATCCGAACAGTCGACGATTTGATTTTTCTTGGTTAGGAACCATGTCCAGAATTGTCTGGCCGATTCCTCTGGCTGCTGAATTATGTGGCTTAGGTCATCGGCGTCTGGTGGTCGCACATAAGTGCCCTAGAAGTTGTCGAGGAATGCGGCTTCCAGGTCTTCCCAACAACCAATTGACTCCGCTGGCAAGCTATTAAGCCAATGTCGAGCTGGTCCTTCAAGCTTGAGTGGGAGGTATTTTATGGCGTGTAGATCATCACCGCGGGCCATGTGGATATGAAGGAGGTAGTCCTCGATACATACCTCAGGATCTGTTGTGCCATCGTATGATTCGATGTTTACGGGTTTGAAACCCTCGGGGATTTGATGATCCATTACTTCATCTGTGAAGCTAGTGGGTGTGCAGCGCCCCTATACTGGGCTATATCACGACGTAGCTCAAATGAGCTTTGTCTGCTGTGTTCGGCTCGATCGGATTTGCTGTATCTGGCATGACGGTTATCGTCACGTGTAGTGAGGCGCCCACACGATCCGTAGATCGGTCTTGTTTTCCTTTCCTTGTCCTCCAATATATCTCGCAGGTCTGGCGCATTTCCCCGTGCCTTGGTACTTTTTGAGCGACACCGGGGTGCGGCTTGAGTGGAGGGCCGAGAGGCCTCTCTGTCGCGGCCACGAGGTGGCCGGTCGGCCGCATCATGCATTGGTGATGTAGGTTTGGGTGCTTCCTCCTCTGATCGGGGTAGCAGCCTACGTTTTGGGTAGCTCTTGGAGGGGCGTTCGAGTTCATACTCTTCGGCCGCAAGGACTTCAGTCCATCTGTCAGCTAGCAAGTCTTGGTCAGCTCTAAGTTGTTGCTGCTTTTTCTTGAGGCTGCTTGCCGTGGCAATAAGCCTGCGTTTGAAACGCTCCTATTCGACGGGATCCTCAGGCACGACAAATTCATCGTCATCGAGGCTTGCCTCGTCTTCGGAGGGAGGCATGTAATTATCGTCCTCTACCTCTCTGTCTGCCGCTCTCTCATGAGGGTTGGCTTCTCCATCCTCCTGCACTGAATCCTGTTGGAGGGGGTTGTATTCGGCACTTTCCGGGGTGTTATTATCTCCCGTGCCGGAATCACCGTTTTTGCTGTGGCGGGATTTAGAGCGGCGCCGCTGACGCCAGCGCTTAGGCTGTTTCTTGGAGGGGTCATCCTCCGTTGTTCCATCGCCATTCCCATCTTTTGGGATATCCACCATGTATATGTCGTATGATGAGGTGGCCTTCCAGTGCCCTGTAGGTGCTGCTTCTTGGTCGTCTCCTGCATTGTCGTCCATACCGTCGATGTCTTCAGAGTCGAAGTCAAGCATGTCGGTTAAATCATCGACAGTGGCTATGAAGTGGGTGGTGTGTGGGCTTTGAATTTCTTCGTCGTCCGCATCCCAACCTTGCTGACCATAATCCGGCCAGGGCTCTCCTGATAAAGAGAGAGACTTTAGTGAATTCAGGATGTCGCCAAAGGGCGAGTGCTGAAAGATGTCCGCGGTGGTGAACTCTATGATCGGCGCCCAATCGAATTCGATTGGTAGGGGCGCGGAAGGTTCGGTGTCCAGAGAGGAGTCCGGCACCTTAGAGTCATGAGCTTCGCTAAGGACAGGGTTGGTGTTCGGCTCAATCACCGTAGAGGTAGCAGCCCCCGAGGCGGTGTCCAGCCACCTATCCTCGATCGGCGCAGTCGGCTCTGAGCTAAGGGTCGGAGCTGACACTTGTGCGGCCTCCAGGGCACTGTCCGGCGGCAGAGCTAGATCATGCCCATCATGACAGTGCGGCACGCTTGGCTGTGGCTTGAACCCGTCGAAGATCAAGTCTCTGCAAACGTTAGCCGTATAGTTCGAACTTCCAAATCTGACCTGATGGCCAGGGGCGTAGCTTTCAATCTGCTCCAGATGGCCAAGCGAATTGGCCCGCAGTGCAAAGCCGCCGAATACGAAGATATGTCCAGGGAGAAAAGTCTCACCCTAGACCGCATCGTTTTTGATGATCGAAGGAGCCATCGGGCCTAAAGATGACGACACAGAGGAACTCTCAGTGAAAGCACCAATGTCGGTGTCAAAACCGGCGGATCTCGGGTAGGGGGTCCCGAATGTGCGTCTAGGCAGATGGTAACAGGAGACAAGGGACACAATGTTTTTACCCAGCTTCGGGCCCTCTCGATGGAGGTAAAACCCTACTCCTGCTTGACTAATATTGATGATATGGGTAGTAAAAGAGTAGATCTACCACGAGATCAGAGAGTCTAAACCCTAGAAGCTATCCTATGGTATGATTGTTGTTCGTCCTACGGACTAAAACCCTCCGGTTTATATAGGCACCGAAGAGGGTTAGGGTTACATAGAGTCGGTTACAATGGTAGGAGATCTACATATCTGTATCGCCAAGCTTGCCTTCCACGCCAAGGAAAGTCCCATCCGGACACGGGAGGAAGTCTTCAATCTTGTATCTTCATAGTCCAGAAGTCCGGCCAAAGATGATAGTTCAGCTATCCGGACACCCCCTAATCCATGACTCCCTCAACGGGAGTGACAACTTTCTTGCCATTCTACTTGAAGTTCCCTTTCTTTCCCTTTGCCCTTTTCTTGAAACTAGTGGTCTTGTCAATCATCAACACTTGATGCTCTTTCCTGATTTCTAACTTCATCGTTTTCAGCATTACGAAGTTCCAGTAACTTGGTTCATCACGAAGTTCCAGTAACTTGGTGATGGTGACTAGAGAACTCTGTCAATCACTATCTTATCTAGAAGAATAACTCCCACTTGATTCAAGTGATTGTAGTACCCAGACATTCTGAGCACATGCTCACTAGTTGAGCAATTCTTCTCCATCTTTTAGGCAAATTACTTGTCAGAGGTCTCATACCTCTTGACACGGGCATGAGTCTAAATTACCAATTTCAGCTCATGGAACATCTCATACGTTCCATGACATTTCAAAAAAATGTTTTTGAAGTCCCGGTTCTGAGCCGTAAATCATGGTGCACTAAACTATCAAGTACTCATCATATTGAGCTAGCCAACGTCTGCATCTTCTCCTGCAATAGGTCTATCACCTAGCGGTGAATCAAGGACATAATTCTTCTGTGCATCAATGAGGATACACCTTAGATCATGGACCTAGTCCGCTACTATCATCTTTCAACTTAGTTTTCTCTAGGATCATATAAAAAACATAGGGAAGCTATAATGCGACCTATTAATCTACAACATAATGTGCAAAATACTATTAGGACTAAGTTTATGATAAATTAAAGTTCAATTAATCATATTACTTAAGAACTCCCACTTAGATAGACATCCCTCTAGTCATCTAAATGATCACATGATCCAAATCAACTAAACCATGTCCGATCATCACGTGAGATGGAGTAGTTTTCAATGGTGAACATCACTATGTTGACCATATCTACTATATGATTCACGCTCGACCTTTCGGGCTCAGTGTTGTGAGGCCATATCTACATATGCTAGGCTCGTCGAGTCTAACCCGAGTAGTCTGCGTGTGCAAAACTGGCTTGCACCTGTTGTATGTGAACCTAGAGCTTATCACACCCGATCATCACGTGGTGTCTCGGCATGAAGAACTGTAGCAACGGTGCATACTCAGGGAGAACACTTATACCTTGAAATTTAGTAAGGGATCATCTTATAATGCTACTGTCATACTAAGCAAAACAAGATGTATAAAAGATAAACATCACATGCAATCAAAATATGTGACATGATATGGCCATCATCATCTTGTGCTCATGATCTTCATCATCGAAGCATCGTCATGATCTCCATCGTCACCGGCTTGACACCCTGATCTCCATCGTAGCATCGTTGTCGTCTCGCCAAGTATTGCTACTACGACTATCGCTACCGCTTAGTGATAAAGTAAAGAAATTACATGGCGATTGCATTGCATACAATAAAGCGACAACCATATGGCTCCTGCCAATTGCCGATAACTCTGTTACAAAACATGATCATCTCATAAAATAAATTATATCACATAATGCCTTGACCATATCACATCACAACAAGCCCTACAAAAAGAAGTTAGACATCCTCTACTTTGTTGTTGCAAGTTTTACATGGCTGCTACGGGCTTCTAGCAAGAACTGTTCTTACCTACGCATCAAAACCACAACGATTTTTCGTCAAGTGTGTTGTTTTAACCTTCAACAAGGACCGGGCGTAGCCACACTCGATTCAACTAAAGCTGGAGAAACAGACACCCACTAGCCACCTGTGTGCGAAGCACGTCGGTAGAACCAGTCTCATGAACATGGTCATGTAATGTTGGTCTGAGTCGCTTCATCCAACAATACCGCCGAATCAAAGTATGATATGCTGGTAAGCAGCATGACTATTATCGCCCACAACTCTTTGTGTTCTACTCATGCATATAACATCTACGCATAGACCTGGCTCGGATGCCACTGTTGGGGAACATGGTAATTTCAAAAAAAAAATCCTACGATCACGCAAGATCTATCTAGGAGATGCATAGCAATGAGAGGGGAGAGGTTTTTCACGTACGCTCGTAGACTGAAATCAGAAGCATTTAGATAACACGGTTGATGTAGTCAAACGTCTTCGCGATCAAATCAATCCAAGTATCAAACGTACGGCACCTTCGCGTTCAGCACATGTTTAGCTCGATGACGTCCCTCGTACTCTTGATCCATTTGAGGAAGAGGGAGAGTTTCGTCAGCACGATGGTGTGGTGACGATGATGATTAAGTTATCGGTGCAGGGCTTCACCTAAGCACTACGACGATATGACTGAGGTCTGTAACAGTGGAGGGGGGCACCGCACACGGCTAAAAGATCAACTTCATCGACTTGTGTCTCCTAGGGTGCCCCCTGCCCCCCATATATAAAGGAGGGGGGAGGAAGAGGCCATCCATGGGAGAGGGATGCCAGGGGGGAGAGTCCTCCTTGGACTCCCGGTCCAAGTAGGATTCGGCCCCCACCTTTCCTATTTTTCCCCGGAGCAAAAGGAAGGAGGAGAGAAGAAGAAGGAAGGAGGGGCCACGCCCTCCACTCCTTGTCCAATTCGGTTTGGACGGGGGGGAGGTGTGTGCCACCTTGTGTCTCTTCTTCCTTCTCTCCACTAAAGCCCACTAAGGCCCATTAACTTCCGAGGGGGAGGTGTTCCAGTAACCTCCCGATACTCCGGAAAATACCTGAATCACTCCAGAACCATTTTGATGTCCGAATGTAACTTTCCAATATATCAATGTTTATGTATCGGCCATTTCGAGACTCCTCGTCACGTCCGTGATCTCATCCGGGACTCCGAAAAAACTTCTTTTATCAAAAACATATAACTCATAATACAAATCGTCATCGAACGTTAACAATGCGGACCCTACGGGTTTGAGAACTATGTAGACATGACCGAGACACATCTCCGGTTAATAACCAATAGCGGAACCTGGATGCTCATATTGGCTTCTACATATTCTACGAAGATCTCTATCGGTCAAACCGCATGACAACATACGTTCTTCCCTTTGTCATCGGTATGTTACTTGCCCGAGATTCGATCATCGGTATCATCATACCTAGTTCAATCTCGTTACCAGCAAGTCCCTTTACTCGTTCCGTAATACTTCATCCCGCAACTAACTCATTAGTCACAATGCTTGCAAGGCTTATATTGACGAGTATTACCGAGAGGGCCCATAGATACCTCTCTGAAACACGGATTGACAAATCCTAATCTTGATCCATGCCAACGCGACAAACACCTTCAGAGACACCTGTAGAGCACCTTTATAATCACCCATTTATGATGTGACGTTTGGTAGTACACAAAGTGTTCCTCCAGAATTCGGGAGTTGCATAATCTCATAGTCTGAGGAACATCTATAAGTCATGAAGAGAGCAGTAGCAATGAAACTGTAACGATCATAATGCTAAGCTAACGGATGGGTCATGTCCATCACATCATTCTCAAATGATGTGATCTCGTTCATCAAATGACAACACATGTCTATGGTTAGGAAACATAACCATCTTTGATTAACGAGCTAGTCTAGTAGAGGCATACTAGGGACAATATGTTTTGTCTATGTATTCACACATGTACTAAGTTTCCGGTCAATACAATTCTAGCATGAATAATAAACATTTATCATGATATAAGGAAATAAATAATAACTTTATTATTGCGTCTAGGGCATATTTCCTTCAAGGGGATGAGCACGGGGAAGAGGTGAGAGGGCCCAGGGGGTTGTGTGGCGCCCTTAGAGCACTGAGGGGCATGGGGGCTGGTTGGTTCTTGCTTGGCGCGTGCCGGCGTGTCTTGGGCGCATGCCCCTGTCCTCCTGGCGAGAGGAGAGGGACAAATGGCAAGGCGAGTCGGCTGGGCTGGCTTCCTGGGCCGCCAGGTAAGACCTAGGTAAGTTTCTCTCCTTTCCTATTTTGTTTCTATTTTTCTTTACTATAATTTGTTTCTGATTTAGTAAATACACTAAATCAATTTATTTCCTTCTTATAGTTTTTGTAGGGGCTAAAGGGATTATTCCAAAACCCCTCACCAAAATTCAGAATTACTGGCGCAAGTAAATATTTTATAGGAATTGATAGCCCCAATTCAAATACAATATGAATTGATTCAAAAATCAAAACTGTCATGGAAAATGTGCATCACCTCTAGTTACTATTTCCATCATTTTCGAAAAATTATGAACATTTTAGAAGGCCATTTGGATTCAGTGGAAATATTTTGGTTGAACCTAGTGAATTCCTTTTGATGCTAGGGTTTGAACATCCCCCATTTCAAGTTCATTTGAAATATAAACATGATGCCAGCAAGATGCAAATACCAGGCATTACCAGAAGCTAGGTGTCGGTGTCAAAACCGGCGGATCTCGGGTAGGGGGTCCCGAACTGTGCGTCTAGGCGGATGGTAACAGGAGACAAGGGACACGATGTTTTACCCAGGTTCGGGCCCTCTTGATGGAGGTAAAACCCTACGTCCTGCTTGATTAATATTGATGATGTGTGTTACAAGAGTGGATCTACCACGAGATCAAGGAGGCTAAACCCTAGAAGCTAGCCTATGGTATGATTGTTGTTCGTCCTATGGACTAAAGCCATCCGGTTTATATAGACACCGGAGAGGGCTAGGGTTACACAGAGTCGGTTACAATGGTAGGAGATCCACATATCCGTATCGCCAAGCTTTCCTTCCACGCCAAGGAAAGTCCCATCCCGACACGGGACGAAGTCTTCAATCTTGTATCTTCATAGTCTTGGAGTCCGGCCGATCATGATAGTTTGGCTATCCGGACACCCCCTAGTCCGGAACTCCCTTAGTAGCCCCTGAACTAGGCTTCAATGACGACGAGTCCGGTGCGCATGTTATCTTCGGCATTGCAAGGCGGGTTCTTCCTCCAAATAATCTATAGAAGATTGTGAACACCAGGATAGTGTTTGGCTCTGCAAAAATAAATTCCACGTACCACCATAGAGAGAATAATATTACACAAGTTCAATCTGCTGACGTATTTTGTGGCGTGACATCACACCACTACCAAGCCTTTACTCGAATTGTTTTTATTGTACCACCTCAGCGCGTTTAACGAAGCGGTTTCCTTGGCACGTCTTGTCGAAGTAGAGATCGTGTTCCCCTTATTTCGAGATTCCCATCAATACGGACGTGGGTAACCCAACCGCGCCATTGATTGTGGCGCTTGGGAGATAAGCGAGTTTTACCAGGCCGGGGGGGACACATGTTTTTGTCCGCGCATATAAGGGGATAAAGATCCAACCCTTTTACCTGCGCCTTCTTCCTCCTTGGCTTATCCATCTCCGCGGACTCGAGCTCCAGCGCCCAAGTCCGCACTTCTCACCTCAACCTTCTCGAACTATGTCCGGAGCGGGAGGCAAGTGGATGGCCTCCTCCGTCACGGAGGGGCAGATCCAGAAGCTGCGCAACGCCGAATATTTGTCCAGCAACATCGCGCACCGGCTCCCCGACGAGGGAGAGATCATCCCCACCCCCAGGCCCCATGAGAGGGTAGTATTTCTTCCCCATTTCCTTCGTGGACTGGGCTTCCCACTTCATCCCTTTGTTCGGGGGCTCATGTTGTACTATGGCCTGGATTTCCATGATCTGGCCCCGAATGTCATCCTCAACATCTCGGCGTTTATCGTCGTGTGTGAGGCCTTCCTCTGCATCCATCCCCACTTCGGCGTGTGGCTCAAGACCTTCAGTGTCAAGCCGAAGGTTGTGAAGGGCAGCCAAGCGGAGTGCGGAGGCGCCATGGTGGGCAGGATGTCCCACGTTACTTGGTTGGAGGGCACTTTCGTGGAAACCATTAAGGGGTGGCAATCGGGGTGGTTCTACATCACCAAGCCGCGTGACCCTGAATGGGCAGCGGCCCCCGAATTCAGATCTGGCATCCCTACACGGCTCACCTCCTGGAAAGAGAGTGGCCGGATCTGGGGTGATTCGGAGGAGCTGACCGGACTCCAAGCCTGTATCCAAAAGCTGGTGGACAAGAAGCTCAAGCTCGTCAACGTAGTCCAGGTCATGCTCATCCGCCGGATTCTCCCGTGCCAACGACGGGGTTTCAACATGTGGGAGTTCGATCCGGTGCAGCACCAGACTCTGAGCGGGCTCTTCGACACTACGTACGAAGATGTCTGGAAGGTGCTGTTCAAGGGTGCCGAGGCTCCCGCATCCGCTACCGAAGATCGCGGATTCAGCTCGCAGTGTCCGGCTGACGAGGTAAGTGATTTTGTCCTTTATGGAACGCTCGTTTTCCATAGTTTGACTCTATGCAGATTCTAAACTCCCTTTACCTTTGACAGAACTGGCTGGCGAAGGCCGAACAGACTATCTCTCCGGCCCCATCGCCAGAGGACCCAGCGGACGCCCGCCTAATGGGGCTGCTAGCTCCGGCACCCCACATGGTGCCGGAGAAGAAGGCCAAGAAGAAGGCCACGGGTACTCGAAAGAGTTCCCATTTTCAGGTGTTATCGGATGATGACTCCAAGGCCGACTCCTCCCACAAAGGCGAGGAGGAGAAGAAGAAAGCCTCTCCCCCAGCGGGGGGAGGGAAGAAATGGAAGACTTCCCCTACGGGGGAGGCCGAAGGGTCCAAGAAGGGAAAAACTCTTTCCCCGGACTGCTCTGCCAACGCCAGTGACGACGACGAGGACTGGCCTCCAAGGGCCAAGCCCCTGGCGAGATCGTAAGTATCCGGACTCCCGAATAACTTCATGGTTTTTCTTTTCGCCACATAATGTCTTTCTAATGCCGCATACAACCCTGCAGTCCGCCCAAGGATGATCTTCCGGCTTCGTCGAGCGGGTCCTTAGGTGCGTTGGATATGGATTCTCTTCCGACTGCCTCCACCCCCCGTGATGCGGACGATGCCGAGGTGGGATCCCGGGAAGGGACCCACCAGAAGGAGGATGCCCCGGAGGTGTCCCAGGACAACCTCCCGGACTTTGCACCAGACTCGGCCCCGGAACCCATAGTGGCTCCGGAGTCCGGCGTGCGACCCCTTCGTAAGAAGGGCAAGACCGTGACGCCGGCAGCCTCCGTCCAACCGGAGGTGCCGGATAACTTGCTGGAGGCGCTCAATGGCGCCTCCATTGAAGAGGAACACCGCACTGTTATGAGTGCGGTGATTCAGAAGGTTCAGCTCGCCAAGAGCGGGCTGACCAAAGCCTGCAGCAGCCTTCTAACAGGCTTTGAGGTAAGAATTTCAATATATATATAAAATGGTACCGCATAGACAATAGCCCCTGATGCTCGGTTCGGTGTTCGGAAAGAAAAGCCGGACTGAGGATCTAAAAAGATATACGAAGGAGTCATAAAAAATATGTCAATATGGGATTGCAGGCTGTGTTGCTGACCTCCGCCGCACTGACTTCGGAGGTCAATACTTTGAAGGAAAGCCTCGAGCGGTCCGAGAGCGAGCTCGGCCGTGCCAAAAAGCAGCTCGAGGACAAGGAAGGTGAGTAACACCTTATTAAAATTGTACCTTACAGAAAAAGATTTTGGTTGCAAGAAGAATGACAAGGATAACGTGGGTATTGTAGGGGCCACTAGCGAGGTGGCGACCCTTAAGGAGGCGGTATCCGCGGCCGAACGTAATGCGGTCGCGGAACGCTCCGAGCGAGAGAAGCAGGAGGCACGGGTGGCGGAGGGACAGCAAGAGCTCCAGGCTCTCATGGAAAAACATGAGAGTTTGGAGCGTGACTCGGAGACTTGAGAGTCTAAGCTTGCGACGGCTCTTGAGAGTGCCAAAGCTGCTAAGGCCGAAGCCTATAAGGCCCTCCAAGAAATCGAGGAATTGAAGAAAATAGCAGCGGGTAAGGCATTTTTCATGCAAAGTAAGCATGTGAGTGTTAATTACCTGTTACTTACCCGAATTCGGAGCTCTCCAGGAACGTTCGCAGATCTTCCTTGCAGCGTATCCGATGCTGCCACATTCTACCGGGCCGAGGAGGGGAGCTCGACGGAGAAGGTCTTCTGGTCTCAGTATGCTGAGGCCGGACATCCGGTGCCCCTTAGCGACCAGCCGAAGCAGCTGGTCGAGCTCCACAAGGTGGCCGAACAGGCCATGAAGGGCCTCATAGTTCGGCTGTGGCCTAAGGAGGCCATGCCTGGGAGCTACTTCGGCCTGGTGCGGCGGCTGGTGGATGCGTGCTCGTGGGTTGAAGTTGTTAAGCACTCCGCTTGTATTGAGGGTGCCCGTCGGGCCCTTGCCCGCACAAAGGTGCAGTGGGGCAAGATGGATGCCCAGAAGCTTGTGACAGACCCACCACCGCAGGGCAAGGAGCACCGCACGCCCGAGATGTATTATAAGAGTGTCCTGAAGGGTGCCCGCACTATTGCGGGTGAGTGCTCCAAAGATGTAATATTTGAGTAGACTCGCATTTTGTTATCCTGTGCGCTGAAAACTTAGTTCATACGCGCTAAGCAACGCTTGTTAATTTAAAATATTACCTTCTGTGCGGCTGTTTATCAAATCTGAGAGACAGCAAGTCGTCGGCTTCAGCCCCCATGCCACGAGTGCTGGGGTGTTCGGGATAAACTTGAGCACTCTTGTTCCCATTTTTGGGTCCATCTAGGGAGGCGCTCGACACAGCGAACAAGGCAACCGGACTTATAATGCTTGAACACTCTCACTTAGCCATAGAATTCTATAATTTTAAATTTCGGGGAAGCCCCTAGTCTTCGGAAGACCGAATTCGGGGCGCTATCCATGCCTGGGCCGGACAGAGCCAGTTCCTCGCTCTAAGCGGCATAAGTCTTTAGGGACTCGAAAAACCTCTCGAACAGTGACTGGCTCTCACCTCATCATGACGGTCAGTTTTAGCTTTCTCCACTGAGACGTTAACCCAGCTCAACTGGGGCGCAATCGCAGTGGTTCTCCCAGTGCTACCTTAGCCGATACAACGGAACGTAAGGTACCAAAACATGGGAGCCGGGCAAACCCAACTATTGACCCAAGACATGATTCGGAGCGGATGCATATAATGCTATAAGTTCGGAGTGCCGCACTTGTGAAAGTGTTCGGACTTGTCACACCATGATTCGGGAAGCATAAGCCCCTGGTGTATTTAGCCGTACCAAAATGTACGGATGCAACATGTCATAAACGAACATATGTATAGGAAAGAAATGCAATTGGAAGCAAAAAGGTGTTGCATTACTTTATTCAAGAAAAAACTGTTGTGAGTGCAGAACGATACAAATGGTGCGATAAGAAAAGGATGGGACTATTAAACATGTCCCCCTCTAGGGGTAGGCTGCATAATGGTGTATAAAACAGATATAATGCTCGTAATGGAGGCCACCTGGATATTCGTTGTAGCCTTTCTCCTTCCCTGGCTGTTGCATCGTGAATTCGGCATGTCTGCTGCCGGACAGGGCCTCTGACGAACGGAGTCCTGTGGGTAAAAATAAAAAGAAAAAAGAAAAAAAGAATGACACACTTGAGAGCCCCTGGTGTGGTTGAGCCGCAGTCTGGGCCTATCGTGGTCGTGCCCCTCTCCCCATTCCCATGGTACCTTCAGAGCGTAATGGTGTACGTGGAGGACCTGTCTTGACGTTTAACAGGGGCTGGGGTTGGGGTCGCACTGCTACGCGTGCTCGGAACGTGCCAGGTGTTCTTGTTGTAGGTTACTCCGGGCGCGCTTAGCTGTCTCCGGCCGCTTAACGGCCGGACTCGAGAATTGCCTTAAGAGGCTGCATTGTACTTCTGCTGTGAGAGCCGATGTATGTTCCTCCGTTCAGAGAGAACGTTCAATTTTTCCGTTGACCGTGATGACTCCTCGAGGGCCTGGCATCTTGAGCTTGAGGTATGCGTAGTGCGGCACCGCGTTGAACTTTGCAAACGCGGTATGTCCGAGCAGGGCATGATAGCCACTGCGGAACGGAACTATGTCGAAGATTAACTCCTCGCTTCGGAAGTTATCCGGGGATCCGAAGACCACTTCCAGTGTAATTGAGCCTGTACAATTGGCTTCTACACCTGGTTTGATGCCTTTAAAGGTCGTCTTGGTAGGTTTAATCCTTGAGGGGTCTATGCCCATTTTGCGCACTGTATCCTGATAAAGCAGGTTCAGGCTGCTGCCGCCGTCCATCAGGACTCTCGTGAGGTGAAATCCATTGACGATTGGGTCTAAGACCAATGCGGCGAATCCGCCGTGGCGGATGCTCGTGGGGTGGTCCCTTCGGTCAAAAGTGATCGGGCAGGAGGACCATGGATTGAACTTCGGGGCAACTGGCTCCATTGCGTATACATCCCTGAGTGCACGCTTCTGCTCCCTTTTGGGTATGTGCGTTGCGTATATCATGTTCACCGTCCGCACCTGTGGGGGGAAACCCTTCTGTCCTCTATTGTTCGGTGGTCGGGTCTCTTCCTCGTCATCGCTATGCAGCCCCTTGTCATTGTTTTCGGCAATTAATTTGCCTGCCTGCTTGAATACCCAACAGTCCTTGTTGGTGTGGTTGGCTAGTTTTTCGGGGGTGCCGTGTATCTGGCACGAGCGGTCGAGTATTCGGTCCAAATTGGACGGACCCGGAGTAGTTCTTTTGACTGGCTTTTTCCGCTGACCGGGTTTAGAGCCTCTGAATCCGGCATTGACTGCCGTATCCTCACTATTGTCACTGTTAATGCGGCATTTGTTTTTGTTATGACGCGACCTGCCACTACGGTCCTTGCTATCCGGACTGCCAGAATTTTTGCTGAGGTTGTTGCTGCATGCTAGCCAGCTGTCCTCACCCGCGCAGAAGCGGGTCATGAGTGATGTGAGGGCTGCCATGGATTTCGGCTTTTCCTATCCCAGGTGCCGGGCAAGCCACTCGTCGCGGATGTTATGCTTGAAGGCCGCGAGGGCCTCCGCATCCGGACAGTCGACGATTTGGTTTTTCTTGGTTAAGAACCGTGTCCAGAATTGTCTGGCCGATTCGTCTGGCTGCTGAATTATGTGGCTTAGGTCATCAGCATCTGTTGGTCGCACATACGTGCCTTGGAAGTTGTCGAGGAATGCGGCTTCCAGGTCTTCCCAACTCCCAATTGACTCTGCTGGCAAGCTGTTAAGCCAATGCCGGGCTGGTCCTTTAAGCTTGAGGGGGAGATATTTGATGGCGTGAAGATCGTCACCGCGGGCCATGTGGATATGAAGGAGATAGTCTTCGATCCAAACCGCGGGGTCTGTTGTGCCATCATAAGATTCAATATTGACGGGTTTAAACCCTTCAGGGATTTGATGATCCTTTACTTCATCTGTGAAGCATAGTGGGTGTGCAGCGCCTCTGTACTTGGCGATATCACGACGGAGCTCAAGAGAGCTTGTCTATTTTGTTTGGCCCAGCCGGACTTACTGTGTCCGGCGCGACGGTTGTCGTCACGTATCATGGGGCGCCCACGTGATCCATAGATCGATCTTGATTGTCTTGCCTTATCCTCCAATATATCTCGCAAGTCCGGAGCGTTCCCCTGTGGCCTTGTGCTTTTCGAGCGATGTCGGGTACGGTTCTGGTGAAGGGCCTGTAGGCCTCTCTGTCGCGACCATGGGGTGGTCGGTCAGTCGTATTGTCTGCTGGTGATGCAGGTTCATACGCCTCCTCCTCTAATCAGGGGAGCAGCTTGTGTTTAGGGTAGCTTTTGGAGGGGCGTTCGAGCTCATGCTCTTCGGCCGCGAGGACTTCAGTCCATCTGTCGGCTAGCAGATCTTGATCAGCTCTAAGTTGTTGCTGCTTTTTATTGAGGCTATTCGCCGTGGCCATAAGCCTGCGTTTAAAACGCTCTTGTTCGACGGGATCCTCAGGCACGACGAATTCGTCGTCGTCGAGGCTCGCCTCGTTTTCGGAAGGAGGCGTATAATCCTCTGCCTCTTCTTCTGCCGCTCTCTCATGAGGGCTGGCGTCTCCGTCCTCCTATGCTGAATCTTGCTGGAGTGGGTTGTCTTCGGCACTATCTGGGGTGTTATTATCTCCGGTGCCGGAATCTTCATTCTTGCTATGGCGGGATTTAGAGCGGCGCCGCTGACGCCGGCGCTTGGGCTGTTTCTTGGAGGGGTCATCCTCCACTGTTCCTTCACCATTCCCATCCTTTGGGATATCCACCATGTATATGTCATATGATGAGGTGGCTTTCCAGTGCCCGGTGGGCACTGGTTCTTGGTCGTCTCCGGCATCGTCGTCCATACCGTCGATGTCTTCGGAGTCATAGTCTAGCATGTCGGTTAGATCATCGACAGTGGCTACCAAGTGGGTGGTGGGTGGGCTTTGAATTTCTTCACCGTCCGCATCCCAACCGTCCTGACCGCAGTCCGGCCAGGGCTCTCCTGATAACGAGAGATACTTTAGCGAACTCAAGATGTCGCCGAAAGGTGAGTGTTGAAAGATGTCTGCTGCAGTGAACTCCATGATCGGCGCCCAATCGGATTCGATCGGAGGGGGCGCGGGAGGTTCGGAGTCCGGCAAGGAGTCCGGCACCTCGGAGTCACGAGCTTCATGAGGGACAAGGTCAGTGTTCGGCTCTATCGTCGTGGAGGTTGCAGCCCCCGAGGCGGTGTCTAGCCATCCATCCTCGATCTGCGCAGCCGGCTCCAGGGTACTATCCAGCTGCAGAGCTAAATCATGCTCGCCGTGACAGTGCAGCACGCTCAGCTATGGCTCGAATCCATCGAGGATCAAGTCCCCGTGGATGTCAGCCGTGAAGTTCAAACTTCCAAATCTGACCTTACAGCCAGGGGCGTAGCTTTCGATCTGCTCCAGTTGGCCAAGCGAATTGGCCCGCAGTGCGAAGCCGCCGAATACGAAGATCTGTCCGGGGAGAAAGGTCTCACCCTGGATTGCGTCGTTGATGATGATTGAAGAAGCCATCGAGCCTATCGGTGACGACACAGAGGAACTCTCAATGAAAGCACCAATGTCAGTGTCAAAACCGGCGGATCTCGGGTAAGGGGTCCCGAACTGTGCGTCTAGGCTGATGGTACAGGAGACAAGGGACACGATGTTTTACCCAGGTTCGGGCCCTCTTGATGGAGGTAAAACCCTACGTCCTGCTTGATTAATATTGATGATGTGTGTTACAAGAGTGGATCTACCACGAGATCAAGGAGGCTAAACCCTAGAAGCTAGCCTATGGTATGATTGTTGTTCGTCCTATGGACTAAAGCCATCCGGTTTATATAGACACCGGAGAGGGGTAGGGTTACACAGAGTCGGTTACAATGGTAGGAGATCTACATATCCGTATCGCCAAGCTTGCCTTCCACGCCAAGGAAAGTCCCATCCGGACACAGGACGAAGTCTTCAATCTTGTATCTTCATAGTCTTGGAGTCCGGCCGATCATGATAGTTCAGCTATCCGGACACCCCCTAGTCCGAAACTCCCTCACTAGGGATATGACATGTTATTATTATATTTCGCTATTCATGACAATGGTTTATTCTTCATGCTAGAATCGCATTGACCGGAAACTTAAATACATGTGTGGACACATAAACAAATACCGTGTCCCTAGTGAGCTCCTTACACAGTGTTGCGTTGGTTTTTCCCTCCAAGAGGGTGATGTAGCATAGCGACGGCAAGCTTTTCCGTTACTTATGAAACCAAGGTATCGAACTAGTAGGAAGATCCACAAGACTATGTAAGCAGAACCTCCAACAAATCCTTGCAACCCAACGCGTGTAGAGGTTGTCAATCCCTCGTAGGTAAAATAATATGATAAAAAGTTAGTTTGATAGATGCAAATAAGGTAACGGTATATAAAACACAGCAAGGTATGTTTCTGTTTTTGATAATATAGATCTTAAAATAAAAGAGAAAATAAATTGGAAAATCAAATAGCAAAATAGATCTTGCAAATATATGATGGAAAATAGACCCGGGGGGCGTAGGTTTCACTAGTGGCTTGTCTCGAGAAAATAGCATATGGTGGGTAAACAAATTATTGTTGGGCAATTGATAGAATGGGGAATAATTATGATGATATCCAAAACAATGATCATGTATATAGGCATCACGTCCAAGGCAAGTGGACCGACTCCTGGCTGCATCTACTACTATTACTCCACACATTGGCCGCTATCTAGCATGCATCTATTGTATTAAGTTCATGAAGAAATATTTTAAGGCTTTAAGAACGATGACATGATGCAGACTAGATCTATTCATGTAGGAATAAACCCCATCGTTTTATCATTAATAGCAACTATACATGCGTGTCATGTTTCTTCTGTCACTGAGATTGAGCACCGCAAGATCGAACCCATCACAAAGCACATCTTCCCGTTGCAAGATAAAAAGATCAATTTGGCCAAACAAAACCCAAATATTGGAGAAGAAATCACTACTAGGAAAAGGCTAATTAGTGGCGCACCTGTTATGGCCATTAATGGCGCACTACAGGTGCGCCACTAGAATCACGCCACTAGTAATTAATACTAATGGCGCACCCCTGGTGCGCCATTAGTATACCAGACAATCGTGGCGCACCAGGGAGTGCACCATTAGTATGTCACACGGTGCGCCATTAATATGACTCCCAGAGGGCCATATTTACCTTTGCTCTGGGTTACTAATGGCGTACTTCTAGATAATGCGCCACTAGTGTGCTTATTGTAGTGCGCCACTAAAGTGCAGTGTGGTGCGCCACTAGTATGAATATTAGGATTTTTTTTCTTTTCTGATATTTGCACAGGTTACAAAACAGATTACTGCACAGAATATAGACATCACAACATATAAACAACAGATTTATCGAATACAATAGAAGATTAGTCTCGGAATACAATTCAGCATATTAGTATCCAAATTCAAAATACGGAACAAAGTTAGAACATTACAAGTCTCGAGACCGCGAGTAGCGAGTTTGTCTTCACATTACAGGTCGATATCAATCATCTAAACTACCATCACATAGAAGAGAGCTGCGGCCATCACGATGAGCATCATCGCGATGAAACTGTTCTTCATTCGGTTCCTCCACCGCTCCCTCCTCGCTCCCGCTAGATAGTGCGTGTATCTAGCTTCCGCCTTCGCCCTAGTGGTGTACCCTTTGTAACTGTTACCGCTGAAATGGTGAACCTGTCTCCGACACTCCTCCCAGTCGTCGTAGACTCCGGGAACCTTACCCTTGTACATGACATACGACAGCATCTCTATGCACTAGCCAAACAAAACATTAGTAGCAATTCACAGACAATACATAAGCAATATATAAGTATGCAACAAAAGGATCAGAAGAGAAAAGCAACACATAAATAGCACGATTCATGGTCCTACTAACAAATAGCATTGATTACATATAAGTTGAACGACTGTCCAAACCAAAGAGACATACAAGTTCATTCAAGTTTAATTACAACATGAGCTAATCGACATTTCAGAACTACATAGCATCACTACTTTTGACTTGACTCAGGGAACGGAGCGTGGATGAAGCCGTCGTCTTTCGTGATGGTCATGAAATCACGGGTGTTGCCAGCCTGCATTTGTAGCGTTGTTTCTATCTCACTGTTGGACGGTTGATATCTGGGGTAGAACTGCCCCGAGGTACGAAGGACATCTTGATGGATGATTTCTGCAAACTCCGACTGGATGCGAAAGAATTCTTGTGTGATGTCCGCGTCCTGGATTGCTGACAAGCGTGTGGCCCAATCTTTGAGATTATTTGGTAGCAGAAGGTGATTATGGTCCCGTACGATCGCCCGCATGTGATGGAGGGCATAGTAGGCATCCTTCTGACCGCCTGGTGGCTGCTTGACGCAGGGGAACATCGTATTGTGGGTGAACACGTGCTTGTCGTACCTACGAATTGGCGTGCTGAAGGTGCCTCCAGATCTGGCGTAGCCGGGGAGAACATCATCAAGAACTTTCTTGATATTTGTGTAGTCTTTCTTCGAGTGACGGTCCGAGTCGAAATACGTGGCCATGGAATATTTTGGGCTTAAGAGGATGAGTGTGCAATGTGTGTCCCTACACAAAACATGGAATGTTAGAAAAAAAGAACGATTAAAATCTAAGAAATCATATGTTACGGGGCGGTGAGGGGATGACTTACTCGGGAAAGTAAGGCACGAGGAAGTTATCCTTATCTGGGTTTGCCAAAATGACGCCTTCGAGGTGTGAACTCGCGACTTGCCAGTCCCCAGTGCTGCCCATGATCTTGGAACGCATGTAGAAGGGGTCGACTATCACGATGTCTGGGGTCTTGTCTCTAATGATCTGCATCTCCATACTCAGCGAAAATAGCCGAACGATGGTGTACTGCAACGGATGAAGGTTAAACATCGCGAAGATGTCATCAAACCACAGGACGATCGTACCCCCGATGGTGCAATCCACAAAGCCCTTTCCCTCTGGCACCTTGGCCACGAAAACAGGGTATTCCACATCATTCTCGGAGAGACGCCGCTTCTCCAAAGAAAGAACACTGTCATGCAGACTCCGCATAGCACCGGTTGCAGCATTGAGCAGATTAGTTGGTAGCATCGGCCTACCTGCCACATGCACCCTCCTCGAGATATCCTTAGGTGAAGGTGGCCCTTCCTAAGCACGGATCGTACTCGGTGCCAGCTGCCTCGCACCCTTGTTAGTCTTTCTTTTTCGTCCCTTCTTCTTGTGCTGTAATGGGATCGAGTTCTGCTGAAAGACCGCCTTCTTGACTGTGTTGGGGCTGATAATATTTCGCACCTCAGCTATCTAAGGCTCGGTGAAGGCGGCAGCTGGATGCGTCTCCTGGGAATTGAACGCCAGACGATGCTTGTTGCAATTGGGTTTATCCATGGTACCCGCTAGATGGCGGTCGTCTTTTGCAGGGTTGGGTTCTTGAGAAGGAGGCCCCAAGAATTCGTCACCGTACCCATGTTCGGCAAAGTACTTATCGACGTTGGTTAATGTACCATCGTCATCATCGTCGTCGTCCGGATGATGTGCCATATGTATGTCCGGATCTTGTGCCATATGCATGTCCAGCATGTCCGGTAGCGTTGCGGCGGTCTTGCCATGGCTTGGCGCCGGCATGACTGGTGGTGTTGTCTGTGGGGTGGTGTCCCCCGCCTCCAAATGAATCTGGCTCTTTGGCCAAAGCAGGGGCCAGCTTAAGCAGGCGCTGAGGGTCATCACATCATCTTTGTTGGCCCTAGTGGGTCGAAACGGAGGTAACAAGTCGTCGCAGCCTGGTAGCACCCGAACCAGTTGAACCCTATACACGGTGGGTGGCATCAGATTACCGTGGAACACGGCGTTTCCCGGTTGAACGATTCTGCCCTTGGCGACATCGATCAACTTGACGCCCACGAAGTGCAGGAGAGTGCATGGAACGTCGGCGTCGTCGCCCTGCAAAAACATGTAGGGCGTCAGGGATGCCCAGTCAAAGGAAAGGAGATGAAGTCATCGGCCGAGAGGCTTAGTTAACGTGATGGCGTCGAGCTCGGCTAATGTCGAGGCACCGCCAACGGTGAGCGTGCAAGTGACGGAGGGGCCGCTTGCTGCCGAGGTGCCGGCCAGCGTATTCCTCGCACACCCGGGTGCATTAAGCTCCAATGCCCGCGCCGGCTCTGGAGATACCAACACCGCCTCCGCCGGACACATAAATGGCACCGCCTGCATGTTGTACGAGTTGCTGGCTGTGAAGCTGAGAACCGGGGGCGGCCCCTGTTGGCCACCCATAATCCACGCCTGCAGCCCCTCAATCAAGGTAGGCACAATGGCGGTGAGCATCGTTCCCATTTGGTGTTGCACTTGCTCTTGGACCATCTCTGGAATCCGCGCCACTTGTGCCTTGAGTTCTTGAACCTCGTGCGACTGGCTTTCTGAGCTGGTCTTTCTCTCCTTTCGCCCACTAGCGTTATAGTATGACGACCATTTCATGGACAAGCCTTTGCCGGCCACACGACCAGCTGACGACGGCTTATTGAACTTATCCTTGTTTTTCATTATGTTCAACGCCCTATTTAAAGTGATGTCCCAAGGGGAGCTCTGAGACGACCCCGCGCTACTGCTTTCAGTGTCCTGTGGAAGGAATGTGAACCATTTAGAAATTTGGCTTCATTAATTAGAATGCAACCATATGCAGCTAATTACGCGGGGGTGTATTCCTTACCAGAACAAGCTCAAGTGCCTTGGTTTTGGATCCGTGGTAAGCTCCTTTGTTACCGGGTCCACCTTGTACCGGGCCCTGACATAGTTCCTTGTCTGCTTGTCACGGTATTTCTCGAAGCGGGGCGGTAGGCCTTGCAAGGCACGCTCCACGTCCTCCTTGTGCCATATAGGTTCCGCCACTCTGTAACCGTCGGGACCGAGTTGGTGGACCCCTAAGTTCAAGTCCCGCATATCTTTCCCCCACTGAGTTGATTCCACGGTTGCGTTGCTCTCGCACTTGATCTTGAACTCCTATTAGTCATCTTCGCTGATCAAAGGATTTTTCTCCTTGATCTTCTCATAACTATCACCTTTGTCAATCATTCTCTTCACCGCGCCTCTCCAGGTAGCCAGGGCCTTGCTCATCTTCGTGAGGGCGGCACTGTTCACTTTATTCCCTGAGAGGAGTGTGTTTGCGACGTCACCGGGGAACTTGAATCGTTCGTGCAGCTTCGTGAAGAGGAGGTTGCGCAAATTCCCTCGGTCCTTATGCCTTAGATTCTCGGTGTTGATCGAGACGGTGCTCCAGAGAATGCACCAGAGCTGAACCGCGTACCCCTTGACTAATTCTTTGGGCGCCGTTGGATGCCCCTCAGAGGACACTTCAGTAAATTCCTCCTTGACGGTGCCGAGCACGTTCGGGCGCCGGTCCTTCCGTTGCCTCTTCAGTTGGCTGGCATCCTCGGTGGCACCATCAGTGGTGTCATCCCGGACGCAACTAGGGGTTGTGTAGTCAGGATTGGTGTCTTTTGCAGCGTCCTCATAGCGGTGAGGTTCTTCCTCCATCTCCTGGGACAGCTCCCAAAATTGCTTGCCCGAACCGCCGGCGTCATGTTGTGGGCCATGTTCACTCTAAATAGGAAAAAAGTTTGGTTAAAAATTTGATTATTGTCAAGGAACAAGATCTCTAAGTTGACCAAATAACCTAATTCTCAAGGAATTCGCTATTAGTGTGTTATTGCTAAGGTCCAAGTCCCTTCCTAACCCCCTTCTTCTTGTCTCCTCTCACTATCTCTCTCACACACATGGCAAGCAAGGGTGTCTGAGTGTGTGAAAAAATACTAAACTAATCCAAGGGCTGAAAATTGATCATCTGTTTCAGATTACAATTTTCTTTCTTGGGGCTTTGGTGTGCGGTACAAAACTGAATTTTGGAAATCTATAGAATGAACAAGCTAAGGGCTAAGCTTTCATCATTTAGGTTTTTATCGACACCGAGGCACCCTAAAAGCCAAGGTTTTATCATTTAGGGTTTGGATCCAACACACTATCCATTGCTTACCACTTAAGTTGGATCCTTCTTCTTCCCCTATCCATCCAAGAGAGATAGATAGATAGATACTAAGTAGCTAGAGTTAAAAAATTGGTGAATTTCTAAAACTCCTTTCAGAATCTTCAGTCAGAAAGAGTTATCATTTAGGGTTTGTCGACGCTAAGGCACCCTAAATGCTAAGTTAAGTTTTCATCATTTAGGGTTTATCGATGCCGAGGCACCCTAGGTTGACTGATATATATGGGTATCTTCTAATAATATACCCTATCAAGAAAAGGGAAGGAGAATTCTAAGTTGGGCCTAATCACTTGGCTCTAAACGACTCATGGTTTCGTCTGTCCACACATGAATTCAGCATATGTGTTTAATGTAGCAAGAATAAAGGGGCAGTTGATCCTACTTAATTAAGTACTAAGATACCCCGGCCCATGCGTTAGTCGCAAGTACCCCATATGTCCTATTTTTAGCAAAGTCATGCTAAAATTCACGGAAACTTTCAGCATGACCTTTGCTAAAAATAGGACATATGGAGTACCCGAATTTGCCAGAACGGAAGTTCGACATTCCGGCAAACTCAAGGGCCTCTCGGGGTACCTGCAAAATCATTATCCAATGAAGGAATTGCGCCGCACACTGCTGCCTCACACTGCTGCCAAAATTATTATTGACATGTTGGTACTGTGTTTCTCAAAAAACATCTTGCAAATAGTTGCACCGCACACTGCTCGCCAAAATAGTTTAAGCAATGATTTTCCAATGAAGGAATTAAGCATAGCTAAACAGTCTAACAACCAAATGATGCCTGAATGCGCGCTGCGGGTGTGTCGGTCTAAGTATGAGACCAGTGCCTACTGCATACCAAGTTAACTCATGTTGACAGCAACAAACTTATAACAACATAAATGAAATTGCAGTTGTACGAAATAGAAAGACCATAGTGCTAGTCACTAGGCTAGATAGCCCTGCTAACTAAACAAACTTGTAGAAATTGGTGCCACTAAACATTTTCATCTAACTCAATCAGTGCATAGACTTGAGAAAACAAAAATAAAATGGCGCCACATTAATCAGCTTCCAACAGTACAAGTACAGATTGTACAACTTAACAGTCAAGCAGAAGTTTTGCTTGGATAAAAATAGGTGAAACAAGTTATCTAGCAGACCAATATGTGCCCTATCTTCTGTCCTACCAATGGAGGCAACCACTGGCAGGAACGCCATGAGTATGCTTAGGCGTTTCAAGCGCAGATTTTCTGTTGGAGGAGAGCTACTCGTTCCTGAAGGTGTCGATGGAAATCTACCAATACAAGACGAGCAGTGTATGTGTGCTATATATTTTTCAGTTTTCTTTAGGCTCGATTAGCTGCATATTTCGCGGTATAATCCCGTCCATGTCTCTGATTCTGATTTTGGCTATTCTTCAGGATTTCAGGTAGAAGGGTACTTCGCAGCAGGGTCATGACTAGCAAGGTGGATAATATGTAGTTTTTTTAGAGAATCACACTAATTTCTCTCAAAATCTGTCAACTTGCAGATAATTTAGTCATGGAACTGTCTTCAGTGAAGGCCGATCTAGAAGTGGTAGTACATTTATAAGCGTTGTGCCAATTTTCAGCGATCTGACTAAACTGATCGTCTCCGAAACTTAGCCAAATATCATGTCATTGTCTCACTACTGCTTTTGTACAGAATTCTATTTGGGTGGTGCCAAACTGCCAATGGAAGACATGCTATCCTCTGCTACAACAATGCCAAATTGCATAGTTGTATGTTATTTAGGATCTCTATTGCGTATGACCTAGAGTTGTCTCTTAATATGTTGACATCACATGGCAATAAAAATTACAACATTATTTATTCCTGGCATAAGCTTATAATCAACAATATGCCATTTGATTCCCTACTTGTAAGTGGTACATAAATAGTCAAACCAGGGTTCATGGCATCAGCTATTGTTTTGCTGTATGCATCAGAATGGTGCAGAGGCAGGGGTACGCTGGCCATGGCGGACGGACCGGGGGAGTTCCGGAGCGCAGGGCTCCTTGGCCATGGCGGACGCTGGCTTCGGCCTCGTCCAGGACGGTGCTACGGCAGAAAATCAAGCATGGAGAGAGAGGGGATATGAACGGCGGCTCACAGTGAGGTCGGGGCATGCTTGGAGAGGTCGGGGTGGTGTTGCAGGTCGAGGCGGCAGCGGCGGCGATGCCGACGGTGGGGGAGCGAGGCGATCCGGCGGAGGAGAGCTTCCCGGCTCCAGCCGGTGGTCCAGTAGGAAGAAGCAGTGGGCATTGCACCTCATCGGAGCGGGCGTGGCGGTCGTCAGAGCGGGCACGGGGGTCGTCGGAGTGGGTGCGGGGGGTCGGCGGCGGCGCTGGAGCGG
>NC_041385.1:34811004-34829726 GCF_002162155.2 Triticum dicoccoides | reverse complement strand
ACGATGATGCGTTGGGGTGGGGTCGGAGGGGGAGGAAGGGGAGGATGGGGAGAGGGAGGTGGCGGGGGCACGAGGGCGGCAACGGCGCACTGGGTCGAGGCAGCGGCGGCAGCGGGGGTGGGTCGGTGCAATGGGTGGGGGGCTGAGAGAGATGTGATCGATTGGGGAAAGGGGATTGGGGATTTTAGTGTGGGGAGGGTTAGCAATGGTGCACCCCCTAGTGGTGTGCCATTAGTAAAAAAAATTGATAGCAATGGTGCACCTCCTGGCGGTGCGCCATTAGTAACCTTTTTTTGGATAGCAATGGCGCACCTCCTAGCAGTGCGCCATTAGTAAAAAATCAGATTCTTAGTTGCATTCATTTGTGAATTGGTAAAACATTTAGGAAGTATTACACTTATGATTGCTTCTTTAGTATTTGGTTCAGTTTGCGAATTAATATTAACTAAATAAATTATTAGCCTTCATTTGTGAATTAATATTAACTAAATAAATTATTACATTTAAGTACTTATCATTTAAGTAAACTTCTAGGATACAATTTTTATTTTTTCATATGTATCATTCATTTAATAGTTCACATACAAAAAATTTATAGTTTTGCTGGATGTAAAGAAACAAGTGGTCATGAAAAAATATCATCAGATTTCAAAATATTCATGAATTCAAAAAGTGCCGCCCATTTCCATATGTCGAAATACAATCGAGAAATGAAGGCTAGCTGCAATTTAAATACAATCGATCTTAGCTAGCTATCTGTTCCCAATCTTCTTGCCCTTATTTTTCGCAAATGGACTTCTCTCTTGAACGGACGTCCTTTAGGTAGGGTGGTCCTGCTTCTTCTTGTGGTGTATGCTGGTACTTCATCGTCGTCGTCATGTTCCATCTTCGGGTCGCCGTACTTGTCAAAGTCTTGCTCATTGGAGACTCCATCCATTCCGATGATCTTCCTTTTGCCTCTCCTCACGACAACATGACTGGTCTTTGATGGGTCGGTAATGAAGAAGCATTGGTCCACTTGGGAAGCCAGTACCCATGGCTCATTTTTCGCGGTGACGTTCGCGCCCACGGTCTTGGATTTGGCTTCGGGTATAACCATGGTGGTGAAATACCGGTCTTCTTTTAGGACGCTCTTGGCCCATCTGAAACGGGACATCGGGACCTTCTCTCCAGCGTAGCTCAGCTCCCAGATCTCCTCGATCCTTCCGTAGTATCTGTCCTTGTCGTTACCGGTGTGGGATTCCATCGTTACCCCGGAGTTCTGATAACCATCCCTCTTCATGTCCTTTCCCTCGGTGTAGAATGTGTACCCGTTGATATCGTACGCCTCATACATCATCAGGTTGTGCTCGGCGCCCTGTGACAAGGCGAATATGAGTTGTTCTTCCGCGGAAAAATCCTCATGTAAAGGGTACGACAGAAGCTTCTCCTTGAACCAACACGTGAAACATGAGTTGTGCTCCTTGATTATATCTCCGTCCGTCCTCTGTTGGCCTTGGTCATTGTATGTCTTCTCAATAAAGGTTTTGTGCTCTACCTCTCAAGGATCGACCACGTCTACATGTTGTAGCGCGACCAGCTTTGCTCTTTCATAGTCGGCGAGTCGACCCTTGAAGTCGACATGCATTTCGCGGCGACCCTCACGGTGACCCCATCCAGCGAGCCTGCCGAGGTGCCTGTTGACGGGCAGACCAACGGGGTTCTCGATGCCTAGATAATTCATGCAGTAGGAGATGCACTCTGCGGTCAGAAAGCCCCTGGCTATGCTTCCCTCTCGACGTGACATGTTGCAAACGTATCCTTTGATGACACCATTCATCCTTTCAAATGACATCATGCTGTGCAGGAACGTCGGATCGACTTGGATGATATCCTCCATGGTATGGACCATCAGATGCACCATAACGTCGAAGAATGCGGACAATAAGTACATCTCAAGCTCACATAGTATCACCACGATCTCTTCCTGTAGCCTTCTGAGTTGCCTCACGCCAACCGACTTCCGAGAGATGACATCAAAAAAGTTGCATAGGCCAAATAGCATTTCACGGACGTGCGCGTCCATGATCCCACGGATTGCAACTGGAAGTATCTGCGTCATCAGCACATGACAGTTGTGAGACTTCATCCCGCTGAATTTATGCTTCGCTGAGTCTAGGTATCTGCTTATCTTCCCCACGTAAGCATAAGGAAGTTTTACTCCTATGAGGCAGGTGAAAAAATGCTCGATCTCCTCCTGACTTAGAGTGAATCATGTGGGAGGGTAGTCATTTCCGATCTTCTTGGCCTTTTTTCCTTTGTGACGACTTTCCATGTCCTGCTTCGCCTCATCATCGTCATCATCATTAGCGTGAAGCTCCTCCCTGATGCCCATTGATTTCATGTCTGCCCTTGCTTTCGGCCATCTTCCGTCCTCTCTCGCATGTTGAGCAGGGTACCAAGCAGACTCTCGCACATGTTCTTCGTGATATGCATGACATCAAGGCTGTGAGGCACACGGTGGATCTTCCATTACGGCAAGTCCCAGAAAGCATACCTCGTTCTCCATACCTTCAGCAGCGGCTCTGGCGCCTTTTGCTTCTTTCCCGGCTCCGGCGCCTTTCCCGGTGGTGGGCACTCTTTCCAATTTTTCAACAGCTCGTCTATTTCCTCGCCGCTCCTCATACGCGGGAGTCTTCGGGGTTCGGTTTCACCATCAAACAGATCCTTGCGTTTTCTCCATGAGCCATCGTCGGGAAGCCACCTTCGATGTCCCATGAACACGGTTTTCGAAGACCTGGGATCTATATCTAGCTGGAGATACGTTGTGTCATCCATGCACCTGACGCATCTAGAAAATCCATGGACCACCTGCCCCGCGACATATCCGTAACCGAGATAGTCGTGCACCGTCGTGAGCAGTGCGGCTCTCATAGGGAAATATTCTTTCTCTGCGGCATCCCATGTATTGGCTGGCATTTTCCACAGCGTGTCTAGCTCCTCTTTCAGCATCCCAGATACAGATTGATGTCGTTCCCTGGTTGTTTCGGCCCTTCAATTAGCATACTCCTGTGAATGTACTTCATCTTCATGCACAACTAGGGGGGAAGGCTGTACATCCACACAAACACAGGCCAGGTGCTATGTGTGCTTGTCTGGCTACCAAACGGATTGACTCCATTCTGGGTATTCGAAGTTCAATGCTTGCCACTGGGTCGCATCCTTAGGGTGACTCGGCATCTTGTCTTTTTATTTATCTCCATATCATTTCTGTCATCTTCTTGCTTCTTCTCCTCCCTATCTGCGTGCGAACACAGGAGCTTTGCTACCTTAGGGTCCGCGAAATACCATTGCAAATGAGGAGTGATCGGAAAGTACCACACCACTTTTTGAGGAGCTTTCTTCCTCTTCTTGTATCGAGTGACGTCGCACACCGGACATATGGTAGACTCCGCGTGCTTGTCGCAATCAATGATGCAATTGTTCATGGACACATGGTATTTCATGCGGTAAATCTAGAGGACACACGATTTTCCTCGCCCCCTTGAAACTGTTCGGGCACTTGTTCCCCTTGGGAAGACGTTCGTGCCAGAATGACATGTTCTTGTCGAAGCATGCATCGGTCATATTGTGTTTTACCTTCATCTCCAGAGCCATGAGCGTTACTTTCAGGCGGGTATCCTCGGGCCTGCATCCTTCATACAATGGAGTAACCACGGCTATCTCCAGTTGATCCAACTTGGCTTTCTCTCGGGCGGCAGCTCTTGCATTATCCGTCTGCTTGAGAAGCAGCTCTCTTGAATACGAGGGTCCTACACCCAGCCCATCGATGGTCCATCGTCGTCTGCTCCAGCATCTTCATCTTCATGATCATGCCCTTCGTCTGCTCCGGCATCTTCCTCATCATCATGTCCGGCATCTTCTACATGATGACTATGTACTGCATCTACTTCGTGATCATGTCCTGGATATTCTTCGTCTTCTCGCTCGCCCTCGCCGTGGTTGTCTTGCTACCCTTCCTCATTTCTTGCCCGCCCCCCATGGATGACTTCATAATCATCTTCATCACCTTGCCACCGATAACCATCCATGAAACCACGAAAGAGCAGGTGGTCCCGCACCTGTATGGAATCCGGGTCCATAAGGCTCCTCAGCTTGCATCTTCGACACGGACATCCTATCTCCATCTCGTTCTTTTGAAGCATCTCGGCCTTCGTGGAGCACACAAACCTATTCATGATGCCTTTGGTCATCGTGCGGACCATGGTCACCTACGGGGTAGACCAAAAGGATATTTTAGAACCAAGAAAAAATTTGGCATGACTTTGCCTAAAAATAGGACCAAATAGAATGCATAGTGCCAAATCCTCGCAGAAACGGAAATGAATCAACATTCCGGCAAAACATTGACAACTATCGCATTTCAAATACTGGTACCTGCAACACAAACATATATCAAACACCACAAACATATGCAACACCACAAACATACGTAGATCTAGCTAGGCCAAAAAAAGTGCATGTGCACGTTGCTGGAGGGAGAAAAAAGTAGATCTGCAACATAAAGAAAGCTTTCCCCTTACTTACCTATCAAAAAAGGTAATTTAACAACTTAATTTGGGTGAATCTATGGTGCAAATGAGGTGAGGAGGAGGAGGCAGCCGAGACAAGCTTGGAGGAGGAGGTGGAGGGAATGAAGTGGGGAAGTGAGTGTGGTAGGTGGCTGTCCAAAATATCTAGCTGGTCTCAGGTTACTAATGGCGCACCACATAACAATGCGCCATTAGTAACCCTGGTTACTAATGGAGCACCTGTTAAGTGGTGTGCCATTACTAGTTTTGAAAAAAAATGTTAGTAGTGGCGCACCATGGATGTGGTGCGCCATTACTAGTTTGAACTAGTAATGGCGCACTACGCTCTGGTGCGCCATTACTAGTTTTGAAAAAAAAGTAAAAAAAAATTGTTAGTAGTGGCGCACGGAGTGTGTGGTGTGCCATTACTAGTTAAAACTAGTAATGGCGCACTATGCCCTGGTGCGGCATTACTAGTTTTGGAAAAAAAATGTTAGTAGTGGCGCACCCTGGGTATGGTGCGCCATTAGTGTGATGGACACTAATGGCGTACCAACACATGGTGCGCCACTGCTATATAGTAGTGGCGCACCATTAATGTCCATATTATCTATAGCCCTTTTCCTAGTAGTGAATACGAGGCTATAATAATCAAGAAGGGATATAATTTCATAGATCTGATCATACACTCATAGTTCATCGGATCCCAACAAACACACCGCAAAAGAAAGAGTTACATCAAATAGATCTCCGAGAGACCATTGTAATGAGAATCAAAACGAGATAGAAAGCCATCTAGCTACTGCCTATGGACCCGTAGGTCTGATATGAACTACTCACGCATCATCGAAGGAGCACCAATGAGGATGATGAACCCCTGCGTGACTGTGTTCCCCTCCGGCAAGGTGCCGGAACGGGGTCTAGATAGGATCTCGTGGCTTCTAGAACTTGCGGCAGCTGAAACGATATTTCGTCGACTCTTCTAGGGTTCCTGGTATACTTGGGTATTTATAGAGTCAAGAGGCGTTGGAGGAGGTGCCCGAGGCCCCCACTACCCACCAGGACGCCAGGGGCCCAGGGCACGCCCTAGTGCCTAGTGGGACACCTGGGCCTCCCCTGGTGAGCTTCCTTGGTTCACACGTTTCCTTATGGTCCAAAAACAATTCTCCAAAAATTTTCATGGCATTTGGACTTCATCTGATATTGATTTTCCGGGGAGGAAAAAATATGCAAAAGTAGCAACTGGCACTGGGCACTATGTCAATTGGTTAGTCCCAAAAAATGATATAAAGTTCCTATAAAAATATTGTAAAACATTCAAGAATGATAATATAACAACATAGAACAATCAAAAAATATAGATACATTGGAGACGTATCAACATCCCCAATATTAATTCCTCCTCGTCCTCGAGTAGGTAAATGATAAAAACAAATTTTTTGATGTGGAAAGCTACCTCACATGTTCATCATATTCTTCTCTTTATTTAGCATGGACATATATATGGACTTGTAGATGATTCAAAGCAATAGTCTATAATTTGACATGAAAACTTCAGTACTCAAGCATATCAACAAGAAACCAAGTCTTTGAAAATATCAATGCTAAAGAATGCTATCCCTAGCCCATCAGGCTTCATCATTGATCCATTCATGCAACACACCCAAATATTAGCTACATCCAACGCTCAAGTATGATAACAGTGTTATGTAGTTGGTTCTTTATAAAAGAAGATGGAGATTCAAATTAAAAATAAAAATTGCATAAAGTAAATAGATAGATAGGCCATTCACAGAGGGAAGCAGAGATTTGCTGCGGTGGCAGAACTCACCACAAAAAATTGAGAGATAAAATATTTTGGGTGGCATGCTTTTGATATCAACGAAAGCGACTAAGAGATAAAATCATAGCCGGTTCCCATGCTAAAAAATCATAGGCGGTTCCCAAACTTAAAATAAAGTTTATTCCTTTTTCCACTATTCTTTCACACTCCCTAGGTAGCCGCATCCTGGGTATCGTCCATACCAACACATTCTAAGGAATTTATTAATTGACAACATAAAATAAATTTTCTTTGCATTTCGGGACTAGCCATCCTTATTATCGCCATATTCTCCCCACTGGGAGTGAGTAATTCCTTCGTAGGCTCGCAGGTTGGTGAGGAGTCGGATTAGATTCATCATGTAATCGAGTTAGTTTTGTTAGGGCATGATCCCTAGTAACCACAATGCTTTGAGATTGATGTTGCTATGACTTTGCCATGCTTAATGCTTGTCACTTTGGGCCCGGCTGCCATGATTTCAGATCTGAACCGTTTATATTATCATCATTATATCCATGTTCTAGATCCGATCTTGCAAGTTATAGTCAGCTACTACGTGTTATGATCTGGCAACCCCGGAGTGACAATAGTCGGGACCACTCCTGGTGATGACTGTAGTTTGAGGAGTTCATGTATTCACCGTTTATTAATGCTTTGTTTCCTTAGTTTCCAATAGGACGCCACTGCCACGCGAGGGTAGGACAAAAGATGGCATGCAAGTTCATTCCATAAGCACGTATGACTATTTACGGAATACATGCCTACATTACATATATGAACTGGAGCTATTGTTGTATCGCCCTAGGTTATAACTATCTCATGATGAATATCATCCAACGAGTACCGATCCAATGCCTACAAATTTATCTTAGATTGTTCTTGCTAAGTTACTACTCTTGCTAATGCTATCATTACTGCTACAATATCACTGCAATCATGTTACTTTTACCGTTACTACTACTGCTATCATCAAAACTATCATATTACTGTGCTACTAATCACTTTGTTGCAGATAATTAATCTCCAGGTATGGTTGAATTGACAACTCAGCTGCTAATATCTTCAAATATTCTTTGGCTCCCCTTGTGTCGAATCTATAAATTTGGGTTGAATACTCTACCCTCAAAAACTGTTGCGATCCCCTATACTTGTCGGTTATCACGCACCCCGATGTCAACACGTGACATCCAGCGGCCACCGTTGTGGCAAAACATAAACGGCCCCAACCGGGGACAAAAGGGCCCTATCCAACTACGGGCACACAAGGCTTATGTCCGACTACCTAATCCGGGTAGCGCGCGCCCATAACCTTCCCTCATTGGAGGTACTGACGAGAGACATGTCAAAAGATCGCATTAGGGCCTTCCCATAAAGGCAAGTGAGATTGCACTGGAAAAGCCCGGTTCGGTGGCACCTCACCAACTAATGACAGAATTTATCCCACAGTATAAATCATACCCCGATATCATCTACCAACCTGTGATCCAAGTTATAGCAATATCCAACAAGTAATCGAAGCATAGCCTAGCCATAACATAATACTCCGAAAGTAAAGAACTACTAAGAGCATGCTCAATACAAGTACACTAGTACTACTACTCCAATAGCAAAACTAGATATCAAGCTGATATCCCCGTGCACTCATCATATCCAAAATCATACTCCAAAATATAACATCAATAACATCATGAAAAAATATTCATAATGCCACTAAAATCCAATGGCAAAATGCTCTTTTCACCTGCAATCACATTAGTCCTAGAAATCCAATCAAGACCATGGCAGCAGCAAGATCAAGATAACCCGTAAATGCAATGGACAAATCATTTGTGACTAGAGCAACATTTCAAACAAATTAAAGTAAATAAACCATATTATTGCTTTGCAATCATGCAAATGGAGGGTGTAGTCTGCCTTGCTCCAAATAGAAGTGGGAAACTCCTGGCCTTCATCATGCACACCAAAACCTACTAAAAACATTTTTGAAAGATTTTATAAATACTCCATAATGCATTTTTCTCTGTCCAAAAAATCTAGAAAATAGAGAAAAATACCAGATTCTACCAGAAAATAGAGGATCTCAAAAGAAAAATAATGCAAAAAGAATCAACTCATTTGGACTTGTAGTTTAGGAGTTATTCAAGGTCAAAGTTGTGGTCAAATCTGGATTAAAATGAATTTAAAAGAAAATTAGAGAACCTCGGGGAGGGGGGGTGACATCGAAGGCTTAAAGTGGAAAGGTGGTTCCACTTACGTACCCCTTCAGTCCCGCGCGGGGTGGCTGACAGGTGGGGCCGGCCGGTCAGGTTTAGAAGGAGGGGGAGGGAAACAGAGGAACGGCCACTCACTAGCGATGGCTCACCGGCGTAGAGGCCTCGGGGGAGTTGGGCGACAGCGGGGATACAACGAGCGCACGATGGCGGTCACACCCGTACCAGCAGCTCCTCGGAAGGTGGTTGGATAGCATCGGCATCATCGTCTCCGACGGAGCTGAGCTACGGACGCCGGTGGAATCGGGGATTCCATTAACCATCCGAACAATGGAGAGGTGGGGGAGTACCAGCAAGGCACCAGGAGCTTGAACAGATATTTGGGCGGGACTAGGATGGACTGGAGCGAGTGGGAGGAGGAGAGAGCCGAACGGCCGAGCTCTTTGCGGGATTTGAGGAAGAAGAGCATTCTGGCCCATTTGAGTGGCTTAGGCGATGATTGAGGGATTGAGAGGATGAGAGGTGAGGAGAAACGTGCTCAGGGAGGGTTTATATAAGCAGGGGCAAAGGATCCAGAGCGCTGGCCTGCCATAGCTCCCGAACCTGCTCCAGCGAGGGCCATGCTCATCACGGGAAGAAGGAGACGGCTGGCGAGGGTTAGAGGAGCGCACGGAGGAAGAAAGGCGCCAAGAGGAACAAGAGGAATCGGACGGAAGACAGATAGAGCTAATAACCCACAAGTATAGGGGATCGAAACAGTTTTCGTGGGTAGAGTATTCAACCCAAATTTATTGATTCGACACAAGGGGAGCCAAAGAATATTCTGAAGTATTAGTAGTTGAGTTGTCAATTCAACCACACCTGGATAACTTAGTATCTGCAGCAAAGTATTTAGTAGCAAAGTAGTATGGAAGTAACGGTAATGGTAGAGAAAGTAACAGTAGCAGTTTTGTAGTAATTGTAACAATGGCAATGGTAAAGTAACTAACCAAAGAACAATATGTGAAAAGCTCGTAGGCATTGGATCAGTGATGGATAATTATGTCGGATTTGATTCTTCATGTAATAGTTATAACATAGGGTGACACAGAACTAGCTCCAGTTCATCAATGTAATGTAAGCATGTATTCCGAATATAGTCATGCGTGCTTATGGAAAAGAACTTGCATGACATCTTTTGTGCTACCCTCCCGTGGCAGCGGGGTCCTATTGGAAACTAAGGGATATTAAGGTCTCCTTTTAATAGAGTACTGGACCAAAGCATTAACACTTAGTGAATACATGAACTCCTCAAACTACGGTCATCACTAAGTATCCCAATTATTGTCACTTCAGGGTTAACGAATCATAACACATAATTGGTGACTATAGACTTGCAAGATAGGATCAAGAACTCACATATATTCATGAAAACATAATAGGTTCTGATCTGAAATCATGGCACTCAGGCCCTAGTGACAAGCATTAAGCATAACAAAGTCATAGCAACATCAATCTTAGAACATACACTAGTAGAAAAGGGGGCATCACTCCCGGTTCGTAAGGGCCTTTAGTCCCGGTTCTTGAACCGGGACTAAAGGGTCGTTACTAATGCCTCCCCCTTTACTCCCAGTTCAAACTGGAACCGGGACTAAAGGTCTCGGCCACGTGGAGCTCCACCTTTAGTCCCGGTTGGTAACACCAACCGGGACTAAAGGAAATTTTATGATTTTTTTGAAAAAAAAAATTGAATTTTTTTTATTTTCAAATTTCTAAATTATTTTAACCTCTAATCTCAAATCACCACCCCTCATCACTGCTCAATTTATCCTCTAATCTCTAATCACCCCTCATCATTCCTAATCATCTAACTTCCCGAACGGTCACCCATCCTCCCACTCCCCCAGCCTGAGCACGCTTAACTTCCGGGTTCTATTCTCCCTCGTTTCCAAGTCCGCACTTGTTGTTTTCCTGACAATAGTAAGATGTCAATCCTATTAACCCTCAGGAATTTTGCGGAGCATGAAGTGACACATTTCACTGTTTGAGTTTGAAACTATTGTTTTAAAAACAATAATTATTTAGTAACACTAATATTTCTTGAATAATTAGTTTGACCATTGTTTGACCACAGTTTGACCATAGTTTGACCAGATTTGACCAAAATTCAAAATAACTAAAATAATTATTTAGTAACACTAATATTCTAGAATAATTAGTTTGACCATTATTTGACCACAGTTTGAAAATTTTTCGATTTTTTCCACTCTAGATCTTAAAAGCCCCGTAACTTTTTTTCTGTTAGGTTTTTGAGGATTTTGAAAATGTTTAACGGGGTTCCCCCGATTAAATTTGGATGTAACTTTTTGAGTAGATGATTTTTCATTAAAAAAACTTTTTCATCCGAGTCAGTATGCAAAAGTTATGCCCATTTTACTAAATTCTAGAGAGATTTTGCAAATAAAGTCGAAATTCACATTTGCAAATTTTCCCAACAACTAGACCACATATCACATGGGAAACTTATTTTTTTTATTTTTATGACATTTTCTTTTATTTTTTTTAAACTGAAAAGGCGATCCACAGGGGGGGTGGAGTTTGAAAATGTGACCTTTAGTACCGGTTCGTGCCATGACCCGGTACTAATGCCTCAAACCCCATTAGTACCGGTTGGTGGCTCGAACCGGGACTAAAGGTCTAACCTTTAGTCCCGGTTGGTGCCACGAACCGGTACTAATGGGCATCGCACCCTTTAGTCCCGGTTCGTGGCACCAACCGGGACTAAAAGGTCCAGACGAACCGGGACAAATGGCCCACGTGGCCCCTGGGCACACGAACCGGGACTATTGCCCCCATTAGTCCCGGTTCTAGATTGAACCGGGACTAATGGGCTAACCCAGGGTGGACCAAAGCCCTCTTTTCTACTAGTGCTAATGGATATTAGGGATCAAACCCTAACAAAACTAACTCGATTACATGGTAAATCTCATCCAACCCATCACCGTCCAGCAAGCCTACGATGGAATTACTCACGCACAGCGGTGAGCATCATCAAATTGGTGATGGAGAATAGTTGATGATGACGACGGCGACGGATTCCCCTCTCCGGAGCCCTGGACGGAATCTAGATCAGCCCTCCCAAGAGAGATTAGGGCTTGGCGGCGGCTCCATATCATAAAACACGATGAAACTTTCTCTCTGATTTTTTTCTCCCCGGACGTGAATATATGGAGTTGGAGTTGAGGTCGGTGGAGCTTCTGGGGGCCCATGAGATAGGGGGGCACGCCCTCCACCCTCGTGGACAGGGTGTGGGCCCCCTAGTGCCGATTCTTTCGCCAGTATTTTTATTAATACCAAAAAGTTGCTCCGTGGATTTTCATGTCATTCCAAGAACTTTTATTTCTGCACAAAAATAACACCATGGCAGTTCTGCTGAAAACAACGTCGGTCCGGGTTAGTTCCATTCAAATCATGCAAGTTAGAGTCCCAAACAAGGGCAAAAGTGTTTGGAAAAGTAGATACGACGGAGATGTATCAACTTCCCCAAGCTTAAACCTTTGCTTGTCCACAAGCAATTCAATTGACAAACTGAAAGTGATAAAGAAAAACTTTTACAAATTCCGTTTGCTCTTGTTGTTGCAAATATGTAAAGCCAACATTCAAGTTTTCAGCAAAGATTATGAACTAACCATATTCACAATAACACTTAGGTCTCATGTTTACTCATATCAATTGCATAATCAACTAGCGAGCAATAATAATAAATCTCGGATGACAACACTTTCTCAAAACAATCATAATATGATATAACAAGATGGTATCTCGCTAGCCCTTTCTGAGACCGCAAAACATAAATGTAGATCACCTCTGAAGATCAAGGGCTGACTAAACATTGTAATTCATGGTAAAAGAGATCCAGTTATAGTCATACCCAATATGAATTAATAGTAATGTATGCAAATGACAGCGGTGCTCTCCAGCGGGTGCTTTTTAATAAGAGGGTGATGACTCAACATAAAATTAAATATATAGGCCCTTCGCAGAGGGAAGCAGGGATTTGTAGAGGTGCCAGAGCTCGATTTTGAAATAGAGATAAATAACATTTTGAGCGGTATAATTTCAATGTCAACATAACAACTGAGAGATCTCGATATCTTCCATGCTACACACATTATAGGTGGTTCCCAAACAGAATGGTAAAGTTTATACTCCCCCACCACCAACAAGCATCAATCCAGGGCTTGCCCGAGACAACGGGTGCCTCCAACTAACAACAATCCTGGGGGAGTTTGCAATTATTATGATTTGATTTGAGCATGGGACTGGGCATCCCGGTTACTAGCCATTTTCTCATGAGTGAGGAGCGGAGTCCACTCCTCTTGAGAATAACCAGCCTAACATGAAAGATACAGATAACCCTAGTTGATACATGAGCATTTCGAGCACACAAAACAGAATTTCATTTGAAGGTTTGGAGTTTGGCATATACAAATTTACTTGGAACGGCAGGTAGATGCCGCATATAGGAAGGTATGGTGGACTCATATGGAATAACTTTGGGGTTTATGGATTTTGGATGCACAAGTAGTATTCCCGCTTAGTACAGGCGAAGGCTAGAAAGACACTGGGAAGCGACCAACTAGAGAGCGACAACAGTCATGAACATGCATTAAAATTAATCAACACTGAGTGCAAGCATGAGTAGGATATAATCCACCATGAACATAAATATCGTGAAGGCTATGTTGATTTTGTTTCAACTACATGCGTGAACATGTGCCAAGTCAAGTCACTGGAATCATTCAAAGGAGCATACCACCCTATCATAACACATCACAACCATTTTAATAACATGTTGGCACGCAAGGTAAACCATTATAAGCTTCTGGCTAATTAAGCATGGCAAAGCAACTATAATCTCTAATTGTCATTGCAAACATGTTTATTCATAATAGGCTGAATCAGGAACGATGAACTATTCATATTTACAAAAACAAGATAGGTGGATTTCATACCATCTTTTCTCATCACAATCAGTCCATCATATATCGTCATTATTGCCTTTCACTTGCACGACCGAACGATGTGTATAATAATAATAGTGCACGTGCATTGGACTAAGCTGGAATCTGCAAGCATTTAATTCAAGTGAGAAGACAAGGTAATATGGGCTCTTGGTTAAATCAACTATAATGCATATGAGAGCCACTCAACATTTTCATCATGGTCTTCTCCTCTCGACCCCCAAAGAAACGAAAAGAAATAAAAACTATTTACACGGGAAAGCTCCCAACAAGCAAAAGAAGAACGAGAAATATTTTTGGGTTTTCTTTTAATTACTACTACTACTGGCATGAAACGTAAACTAGCTAAAAGCTACAACAAAGTTTTTTCGGTTTTTCTTAAGGTTATCCAAACACACAAGAAAAAAGCTAGAAAAAGAAAATAAACTAGCATGGATAGTACAAGGAAAAAGTATGAGCACCGACAACTAGAATGAATGTGTGAACACGAATGTAATGTGGTGAGAAATACGTACTCCCCCAAGCTTAGGCTTTTGGCCTAAGTTGGTCTATTCCCATGGATCATGACTACACTCTCCGGTGTACTGAGGAGTGTCATCTGACTGCCATTGGCTGGCAATCTCCTCCGGATCGCACTGATAAAAGGATGGTCAATAAGGATCAAGTGGTGGTTCTGGCTCAGGCTCTAGAGCTGGTGTCTGGCTCCGGTACGCATAAACGGCCTCCGGAAAGATGAGAAACGTGTCTGAAGATAAGTCAAACAAAGATGGTGCAGGCAAGACAATAGTCTCATTATGAGTTTTATGAAATCTCAAATTTTACTTAAGCATTTTCTCATCATTTTTAACAATAAACTCATGTGCTACCATACTCTTGTAATCTAGAAAAGTAGGGGGAAGCAGCTTTTCCTCTTTCTCATCATGCCTAATAGGTATCCTGAAGTGTTTAGCAAGGCGTGAAGCATAGATGCCTCCGAAGGTGGGTCCCTTTGTACGGTTCAGACTTAATCATTTAGCAACAATAGCGCTTAGACTAACAGTGTTATCATGAAATAAAGCATGGCACAAAATAACAATATCAGGAACACTAAGGTTTCCACAGTTCCCGCAGCCAATTAAGCATCTACATGCAAATATTACAAAGTAACGCAGAACAGGAAAGTGTATGCTAGTAATTCTTGCATCAGAGACCTTCCTCCACTAGTAGAAAACAGGGCGTTCGTTCTGGCCTGGCCAGCCCATTAGTCCCTGTTATTCCTGAACCGGGACCCATGGGGGGATTAGACCCGGTTCATGAGCCCAGGGGGGCGGCCGGGGCCTCGTGGCCATTGGTCCCGGTTCGTCTGGATCCATTTGTCCCGGTTCTAGGCACGAACCGGGACTAATGGGCCGCGTTGCTGGCCCACAGCCATTGGTACCGGTTCATGCCTTGAACCGGTGTAGAAAGGGGGGATTTAGTCCCGGTTCATGCCACGAACTGGGACAAATAATTTGCCTATACATACCCATCGCCGCGGTAGAACACTCTATTTTTTCTGGCCGGCGAGGGGAGGGCATTTGGGTGCTCTAGCTCACCTCCTATGCACATGAGGTGTTCGATTAAATGTCCGAGCCACACTAGTTAATCTTTCTCCTCTCGAAACTCGACCTCTGAGCTCCATTTTCCCCGAGATTTGTCTAGATTTAGCGGTCCGTCACGCCCCGTCCCCGTCTTCACCGTCGTCGATTGCCCGCGCCGATCTCGTCGCCGGCACCACCGTGGTGAGCCTCTTGTTCTTATCTTCTTTCTGAAAGAAAAATATTCTTACTTCAGATATATACTTGTCTAATTTTCTTACTTTTATTATTCCTTGTTATTATATAGTGCGATGGTTTTGGTATCCGCCCCCGCCGGCCCTCGTCCTGTCTATGATTCAGATGTGGTATATACTATCTTCGGATAACTATTTGGTTCATTTATTGTTTATGACAATTATGCCAACCAACATGACATAGATTTTATTTATCTAGGAGGTTGTTGAACCGAAAATTCCAACCTACCCTATTGTTGATAGGTTATATTTAGTTGAAGAAGAAAACAATTACTTGAACGGAAAAAAAGAAAAATAGAGGAGGAGAAGATGATATTGGAGTTGCATGTTGCAGATGTCGTCGATGATCAGAAGATCAAGATGGATGCAATGCGGTTGAAGATTAAAAAGATTAGAAAATATGCCATTCATATCGAGGCTTGGTATCATTATGAAGTTGGATAAGTTGTTACCTTCGTTGCGATTATGATCACATTTGTTTTTGCATTGAAATGTTTTACATAATTTCAGTGTATGGTTTAATTAGATGCTCTGGAGAGCTATATGTTGTCCAATAAGAACTATGTATGTACTTTGGTTTTAATGTGATGCTGAACTTATATTAATTTTATCACTTATGAAACCCCTTTGTAACAAACGAGTTTCTGTATGAAACCCTGATACTTCGAAAGAGATTGTCCGTTTTGTACACGAAGTGCATCCAGTTTTTGCTGTAACCCTCTGTACTTCCTTGCACATGCTATGTGGGTGAAATGATGATACCATGCCAACTTGAAACCTTTTCAGAGTTCATTTCAAATGCTTTTCAATTTCATGGTCTTATAGCTCAAAATAATCAGTAAATGCATGAAAAATAACAAATGAAGTCAGAAAGGGTTGTAAATTGATGATGTGGCTTTGCATGGTGCATTTTGAACACAAAAAACTACGGAGTTCAAATAAGTTCAAAAAATGAAATCCCGTTGTAACAGACGAGTTTCCGTATGAAACTCTGATACTTCGAAGGAGATTGTCCGTTTTGTACACGAAGTGCATCCAGTTTTTGCCGTAACCCTCTGTACTTTCTTGCACATGCTATGTGGGTGAAATGATGATACCATGCCAACTTGGAACCTTTTCAGAGTTCATTTCAAGTGCTTTTCAATTTCATGGTCTTATAGCTCAAAATAATCAGTAAATGCATGAAAAATAACAAATGAAGTCAGAAAGGGTTGTAAATTGATGATGTGGCTTTGAATGGTGCATTTTGAATACAGAAAAACTAAGGAGTTCAAATAAGTTCAAAAAATGAAATCCCTTTGTAATAGACGAGTTTCCGTATGAAACCCTGATACTTCGAAGGAGATTGTCCGTTTTGTACACGAATTGCATCTAGTTTTTGTCGTAACCCTCTGTGCTTTCTTGCACATGCCATGTGGGTGAAATGATGATACCATGCCAACTTGGAACCTTTTCAGAGTTCATTTCAAATGCTTTTCAGTTTCATGGTCTTATAGCTCTAAATAATCAGTAAATGCATGGAGAATAACAAATGAAGTCGGAAACAAAATAAAATAAATAAGTAACTTGAAACAAAATAATATAAACTTTAATAAAATAGATAAGTAGAAACAAAAAATAAACTTTAATAACATAAATAAAATTTATGAAACTAAAATTATCAAAGTATTTTCTGTTCAAAACATTATAAGCAACCTCAAGTATTATTGAAACTAAAATTATATAAAATTGATGCAACTAAAATTATCAAAATATTTTATGTCAAAATCATTAAAAGCAAAAGGAATTTTCATAAAGAACTTTTTTTGTTAGAAACTTTAATAGCAAAAAGAATTATCATAAAATAAAATTAATAAGTAATTATAAACAAAATAAAATAAAACAAATAAGTATTTTGTTGTAAGTAGAAACAAAACAAAATAAATAAAGAAAAAAGAAAACAAAAAAACTGATAAAAAGATAAAAAATTTGCCATCAACTCGGCCACCACGGCCTGAATACGAGTAGAAACCTATCCATGGGCCAGGATTCAGGCCCGCAGAAGGCCCATCAGGCATAGCAGTAACAATTAGGCCTGTAATCCTGGAATGGAGAGGAGCTCGAGAGGGGTGTGGCAGTGGGGCTTATAAACCACTGCGCGCCCCTCTCAACTAGCGAGGTGGGACTAAACTTTGGTCGCAACGCGGGCAGCACAGGGGCCTTTGGTCCCGGTTGGTGGCACAAACCGGTACCAATGCTCCCCCTTTAGTCCCGGTTGGTGCCACAAACCGGGACCAAAGGCCTCTGCTTCCCGGCCTTTGGGCTGCTGAAAAGAGACCTTTGGTCCCGGTTTGTGGTACCAACCGGGACTGAAGGGTGGCATTGGTCCCGGTTGGTGCCAAGAACCGGGACCAAGCCTTTGCTATATAATAAACACTTAGCAGTTTCTGCAAAAATCACTTCTTCTCCGCCCCAACGCCCCCACGCTGCTCCTCGTCGCCATTATCATCACCGCCGAGCCCTGCCCCAAAGTCGTCGCCCGCGCCCTCGCCCGACGTTGTTGCCGCTTGCCGCCCTGCCCTGACACCGACGCCCTCGCCCGACGTCGTCGCCGCTCGCCGCCCTGCCCCGAGGCGCGCTGCCCCGGCCCTGCCCCAACGCGCGTCGCCCTGCCCCGCCCCCTTCATCGCCGTCGCCCGGGCGCGCCCCCTGCCCCGTCGCCGACCCTGCGCCCCTGCCCCTCCTCGCCTTGGTCCGGCCGGCGCCCTCCCCTGTTTTTTAATATATGTGATGATTTATATGCGTGTTTTTTTCATATATATGATGATATATATGATTGTTATCATAATTGTTTTCTGTTCATATATATGATGATTTTTTATAGAATATGATATTTTTCTAGATTATATGTATATGATTTTTTTATAGAATATGATGTTTTTGCTTTTTTTATAAAAATGTATATATGTTTGTATGTTCTCTGTGTATATATCTTCATATATGCAAATTTATATTTTTAGAAAAGTTTTATCTATATATGTTCTCTGATTTAGTACATTTTAGGTTAGTTTTATTTTTAGAAAAGTTTTATATATCTAGCTATAGGAAAGGAAGAAGAAGAAAAAGAATTAGAGGAAAAAGGAAAATAAGAAGAGGAAGAAAGGAGAAGAAGAGGAGAGGAAGAAGAGGAGAAATAAATAAGAGAAAGAAAGGAGAAGAAGAGGAGAGGAAGAATAGGAGAAATAAATAAGAAGAGAAAAAAAGAAGAAAAAGAAAAGGAGAAGAAGAAAGGAATAGAGAAGAAGAAGAAAAAAAATAGAACTTCTCTTCTATTCCTTTCTTCTTCTC
>NC_041385.1:34731995-34810519 GCF_002162155.2 Triticum dicoccoides | reverse complement strand
GCCCTCTCGCTTGACCAGAACTCTTGAGGACACCCAAACCCTAGAAAAAACAATGTTGGTCTCCTACCCCCTCCCGCCGCGCCCCTACCCGACAAACTCTCTTGAGACCACCCAAATTTACCAAGTTAAAAGAGCGTTGTTGTCGAGGCCACCCCAAACCCTTGAAGCATTGTGTCGAGGCCACCCAAAACCCATGAAGCATTGTCGAGGCCACCCCAAACCCTAGAGAAGCAGCGTCGAGGCCACGAATATGATTCCTTATATTGTGATTAGCTAGCTAGTTCTACGTTTTCCACTAATATATATCCATCTGTCATGTTTGAATAATAATTGCATGTTGTAAATATTTGCAGAAATTATGGAGCACCCCCGAGGCGAAGCAACAGAAGCGATGTTGGGGGACATAATCGCAAAAGGAAGTGATGTCGTTGCGTCGTTTCTCAACGACACCGATGGTCTGGAAGGACGGGGTAGTGAAGAAGAAGGCTATGATTATGATGGCTCTGGTGACCCGTTAATGCTGGTACAAGAAGAAGGATATGATCATGATGGCTCCGGTGACCCAATGCAGGTACAAGAAGGAGACCGTGATGACGGCTCCGGTTACCGAACCGAGTCTGGCCAGGTATATATATTAGTTAAGCCCATGCTGACTAGCTAATTGATGCATTCGTTGTTTTCATATGTACACATATTAATTAACTCTCGTCTTTCTTCTTTTCTCTAGCCCTCCGGATCGAGCACAACTTCGGTAAAGAAACGAGGACCGAAGAAAAAGTTGCGCTCGAATGAAAGGTTTGAGATCACAGCAATCGTGCACGATGGCAAGCCGATTGAACCCATCTGGACAAGGGATGCATTTCGTGCTCAATGCGGGGTTCTTGTTAGGGACAAGATCCTGATTAGCATCCACCAATGGTTAAAGCCTAAGAAAGAAGACCTTGAGGTGCCTTATGTCTCTGATATGTAGAAAGAAGATCTTTGGACAATGCATAAGGAAAATTTCACCCTACCGCTAGAGGAGGATCCAGAGAAGCCAGTTAAAGAGAAATTGATAAAGTCTTATGCTCTTAAGAAGATGGCAAAACTATTCAGGAGGTGGAAGAATGAGCTGAAAACATAGTTTGTCAACAAAGAATTGACACCAGAATTCACCGAAAAGTATGAGAAGATCAGAGATCACTGGCCCGCATTTGTGGATCACAAGACATCGGAAAAGAGTAAGAAGATGTCAGCGACAAACAAGAAAAATGTTGCAAAGAAGAAGCATCACCATCGCACGGGGTCAGGTGGCTACCTCAAAGTCCAACCTTTGTGGGACAAGGCTGAGAATGACCTGATTGCTAAAGGGGTCGAACCGGAGACATTGAACTGGCCAGACCGTTGCCGGACTTAGTTCTTCGGGGTTGGCGGAACCTGGGACCCTGTATCAGGGAAGTGCATTTGGATGGAAGAGCAACTGTGAATACCTGTCAGGAGGCTTCAGGATTATATCAAGAAAGCGCAGCAAGGGACATTCGTTCCACAGAGAGAACGACGAGCTCACAATGGCCCTCGGGAATCCTGAGCACCCTGGACAGACACGAGGCACGCCAGGCTCCCTTCCGTGGAAGGCTAGGTTTCCGGACACAGGGGGTTACAAAAGCCAGGAGAGGAGGAAGAAAGTGGAGCATAGCCAACTACAGGCGCTGCACGAAAGGGTATAAGGGCTAGAGGAACGACAAGCAGATCGCAGCGAACAACCTACCGAAGCTCCCCTTGAAGCTACCCCGCCATCTCAGCGGAGAAGCAGCATGGCTTCCACCAAGCAGACTCAGCAGCTGGAGCCTGTCTTCACGCCTCCTGCTAGCTACCCCGTGGATGCTATCACGGAGTCTCAACATTGCCACCTTATGGCGCGATGGATGACATTGAAAGTCAAGGCGACTGTTGGCTCTGTTTTACCTACTGAACCTGGCACAACCTACCACGGCCGGTCGATTGCAGAAGGATATGCTAGGGTGATGGTGGATCAAATAATGGACGGATTTGAGGACCTTGAGCTTGACCACCCTACGGGTGAAGGGGAGATCCGGCTGGGTTCTTCTCTGAAGACTCCATGCCTATGGCGGCAGGAGCTCATCAACCTTCCGAACTGGACGCCTCTGCCTCCTCCTCCTCCTTCGACGAGTCACGGCATTCCGCCTCCTCCTCCGCCTCCTCCTCCGGCGAGTTATCAAGGCACTCAGCCTCCTTCTCCGGTGCGTGGCGGCACTCCGCCTCCTTCTCCGCTTGCGCCGGTGCGCCCGAGCAGCCAGCCTCCTCCTTCTCCGCCTCTTCAACAAGGGCGGATGAGACCCGCCGCCGCTCCGGCTGCTCTGGCGTGTCATCCTTCTCCTCCGCCTCATAAGAAAGGAAAGACAGCCGCAACCGCTCCATCTGCTCCGGCGTCTAGTAGTACAGACAGAGGCAGGCAATACAGATACGGTCCTTCTCTGAAGACTCCAGAGAAGTTACCATACGAGAGGAGCTAGGATGAAAACACGAAGATCGTGCAAGCCGAAGTGACCAACTTCTTTGAAGGGGTGAAAGCAAAGAAAAATCCACCTCCGGAGGAGAAGATAGATCAGGTAAAAGCGAAGCGTACTTTGGCTGCCCTGAAGAAACCACCAAAGTCTCCGGTGAAAGGAAACTATGAGCGCATTCTTACAAAGTAATTTATCGAAGCGAAGCGGTCGGGAAGTACTGTCAGTGGTCAAAGGTTAGCAGAACGACGAGCTGGGAAAAAAGTTGCCCAGCTCGGTGAACAAGCAAACCAATCGTTACCCCCGCTCCAGGTGTCTAGCCTCGTCGCTAATCATCCGGGCGGGACAATGGTGCCCGGTTATAACGATCTTGGAGATTACCTGCCCGATGATGCACATTTTGATATAATGGAGGTGGACGAACACAAATACGTGTATGGGAAGCCTCTAATCAAAGATGAAAGATCTCTAACAACGATGATGCGAAGATTCCATGATTGGTACATGAAAACCTGCAGAGAATCTGAGGGGAGGAATATTTTGATGCAGAGAGTTAGAGAGGAGCATGATCTCGTTGGAATTGAACTGTTGAATGTTCCATTTGAGGAGTTCTTCGCGTTTTTCAATCTAAAGGACCTCGATAAATTAATGATCACTTTCTACTGCCTGTAAGTACTACTTCTGTCATTAAGTCTCTATATATAGGTCAACTCTTTCATTGCATGTATTTTTAATTATCCTCACTATATTATGCAGATTGAAGATCGCTGAATTGAAGAAAAGATAAATCGGTGATATTGGGTTCATTAAAACAAATCTCATAGATGCATATATGGTTGAATTTCAGGCCAAAGATACTGAGGCCCAGCTGCTACAATCGTTTGTATTAAATCGAAACAAAGCATTAATACTCTTCCCTTACGAATTCCAGTGAGTGTTACTGTCTTGTGCATATTCTGTTTCCCTTATTAGTCGAGGTTATAGTAATGTAATTGATGAGTTGTGCATGCATGCGCAGCTTGCACTATATTCTCCTAGAGATTAAGCTTGAGCAAGGACTAGTAACCGTCTTAGACTCGAGACGAAAAGATCCCAAGGAGTATGCGGACATGACTAAAATTCTAGAGAAGTTAAATCAATCATTATCGCACCATATCGGCAACATCAATTTGTTCATTTCCTGATATCAAGTAATTGTTTTCTTTGTTTGCCAGGGTTTGGAAAAAATTCACCTCAAAAACTCCGGGATTGCCGAAGAAGCTGGAATTTAGACACCCGAAAGTAAGTACTATAGTATCATGTTCCACGCATCTCCTACTGATTCAATCGCTAGTTTCAGCAATACCATTTAGCATGCTTGCTAATTATTAGTTTGATTGACCTCTATTTCTTGTAAAGTGGTTGTGGCAGGAACAAGGGAATAATTACTATCGATACTACATCTGCGAGTCCATCCGCCACACGACCTATGAGTGGTGCTACTCTAACAAACAATATTAAGTGCATAAATAATAATATTCACAATTTGATTTCATTACCATCATTTGTGTTCAGTTTCATTTATTCATATATATGTATTGACCCCCTTCTTCAAATTAGATATTTCGGATGCGGGATGAACTCCTACCACCAGATCGTATGCGAGGCATTCAAGAGGAATTGGCGGCATTCTTTCTTGACCACGTGATCGCTAAAGATGGAGAATACTATGTGGACCCTGATCAGTTTGATTTTGATTAGGAGACTATATTGTAAGAGATACTTACATTGTATATATGTAGCCAGTAGCGTCGGATAGATATACGAGAACTTGTTGTTCGACCAATCTCTCAGAGAAGGAGAGGTGGTCGGTATCATTTCTCTCTGTATGCATCTGTTCAAGACGATCTTCTGTTTCCTTCATTTGCCCAAAACCACCTATACCCCCCCCCCTTCAAAAAAAACAAAAACCCCAGCCCCTGAAATGCTGACGCGTGGATGCCTATTGGTCCCGGTTGGTGCCACCAACCGGGACCAAAGGGCCTCCTTCCTGGGATCGACACACCGGCCACATGGAGGCCCATCTGTCCCGGTTCGTGTAAGAACCGGGACTAAAGGCCAAGGGCATTAGTAAGGACCTTTTAGTCCCGGTTCCAAAACCGGGACAGAAGGCCCCCACGAAGCGGGACAAAAGGCCCTTTCTCTACTAGAGCTCGTTTCCCCTACAGTAATCATATCAATAAATCCATCCACATCTCTACGATGTGGTTCCTCTATGCTGCCCCCAAAGGGTATCTTGCAAACCACACAAAAATCACGTAATGGCATCTCCCTAACCTCATTGTATAAATGAAACTCCACTGAAAGTGCTGATTTCTTAGTATGAAAGTAAAAAATTTGCACGAAATTATTAGTGGGTAGGAGATACTGATCGAGCAAGTCGTGGAGGAAGTCGGTGAGGCCCGCATTCTCAGCCAAAGAATAAAAATCATCATGAATCCTGACTGCTCTCAAGAACTCATCACAAGGCCATTCACATGACCGAACTTCCGCGACGCGAGGGAGATTATACTTTGGCTTATTATTCTCCTTGGCTTGTTTATCCTTCGAGTTTTGGCTCGAAGAGCCCCTTAAAAATCTCTTCATCATTTTCTGAAAATTTCTGAAAATTTTAGTAACTCAAAATAAAAGTGAAGCAAACTCAACTAAATTGATAGCAACTACTCCCTCAAGTGCCTAGAGACTATATCATGAATTAAAACTACTTGGGACCATATAAATTTGATATGCAAGCTCAACAACAGGGTCACCTTAGCAGCAAAAAATTGCAATGAATAAAGCACTAGAGCAAAAACTAATTGGACCATTGGAGGAGTCACATACCAATGAACAATCCCCCAAAGCAGTTTTTTAAATGGAGCTTTGAACAAGGAGATCGAAAATGATAGCAAAATGAGCTAGAACTCTTGCTTGAGCTGGATGGTGATTTTTTTGGGAGGAAGATGAAGTGTGTGCGTGCAGGAATAAGTGGAGGGGGCACCATGGGCCCACGAGGCAGGGGGCGCGCCCTATAGGGGTGGACACGCCCTGGACCCTCGTGGCCAGGTGCTTGCTCCCCCTGCTATGTTCTCAGTGTCAGATATTATCAAATATTCCAGAAAAAATCATATTAAATTTTTAGGGCATTTGGCGAACTTTTATTTTTGGGGTATTTTTTATTGCATGGATAATTCAGAAAACAGACAGAAAATACTATTTTTGCTTTATTTAATCTAAATAACAGAAAGCAAAAAGAGGGTGCAGAATATTGTGCTTTCTAACTTCATCCATCTCATGCTCATCAAAAGGAATCCACTAAGAAGGTTGATCAAGTCTTGTTAACAAACTCATTCCGAATAACATGGAACCGGAGAAATTTTGAATAACATTAGGTTACGTCAACGGGGATATGCACATCCCCAATAATAAGAATATCATATTTCTTCTTAACAGTAGGAAGAGGGAATTCAAAACCTCCAATAATAATCGATGGAATTTTTCCAATAGAATTGATACTGTGAACTTGAGGTTGTTTCCTCGGAAAGTGTACCGTATGCTCATTATCATTAACATGAAAAGTGACATTTCCTTTGTAGCAATCAATAACAGCCCCTGCAGTATTCAAAAAGGGTCTACCAAGGATAATGAACATACTATAGTCCTCGGGAATATCAAGAATAACAAAGTCCGTTAAGATAGTAACGTTTGCAACCACAACAGGCACATCCTCACAAATACCGACAGGTATAGCAGTTGATTTATCAGCCATTTGCAAAGATATTTCAGTAGGTGTCAACTTATTCAATTAAGTCTACGATATAAAGAGAGAGGCATAACACTAACACCGGCTCCAAGATCACATAAAGCAGTTTTAACATAGTTTCTTTTAATGGAGCATGGTATAGTTGGTACTCCTGGATCTCCAAGTTTCTTAGGTATTCCACCTTTAAAAGTATAATTAGCAAGCATGCTGGAAATTTCAGCTTCCGGTATCTTTATTTTATTTGTAATAATATGCTTCATGTACTTAGCATAAGGATTCACTTTAAGCATATCAGTCAAACGTATACGCAAAAAGATAGGTCTAATCATTTCAGCAAAGCGCTCAAAATCCTCATCACCCTTTTTCTTGGATGGTTTAGGAGGAAAGGGCATGGGTTTCTGAACCCATGGTTCTCTTTCCTTACCGTGCTTCCTAGCAACAAAGTCTCTCTTATCATAACGTTGATTCTTTGATTGTGGGTTATCAAGATCAACAGCAGGTTCAACCTCTACATCATTATTATTACTAGGTTGAGCATCAACATGAACATCATCATTAACATTATCACTAGGTTCATGTTCATCACCAGATTGTGTTTCAGCATCAGAAATAGAAATATCATTGGGATTCTCAGGTGTGTCTACAACAGGTTCATTAGAAGCATGCAAAGTCCTATCATTTTTCTTTTTCTTCCTCTTAGAAGGACTAGGTGCATCAACATTATTTCTATGCGAATCTTGCTCAATACTCTTAGGGTGGCCCTCAGGATACAAAGGTTCCTGAGTCATTTTACCCATTCTAGTTGCTACTCTAACAGCAAAGTCATGTTTATTATTCAATTCATCGAGAAAATCATTTTGAGCCTTAAGCACTTGTTCTACTTGAGTGCTAACCATAGAAGCATGTTTACTAATGAGTTTAAGTTCACCCTTAAATCAAGACATATAATCACTCAAGTGTCCAATCATATAAGAATTACTTTACAATTGTCTACCAACATAAGCGTTGAAGTTTTCTTGTCTAGCCATAAAGTCATCAAATTCATCCAAGCATTGGCTAGCAAACTTAGTAGACGGGATTTCAACTTTATCATATGTATAGAGAGAATTTACCTTTACTACCTGTGTCGGGTTATCAAGACCATGTATTTCTTCAATAGGAGGTAAATTCTTAACATCTTCAACTTTAATACCTTTTTCTTTCATAGATTTCTTTGCCTCTTAAATATCTTCAGGACTGAGAAATAGAACACCTCTTTTCATCGGAGTTGGCTTAGGAGTCGGCTCAGGAGTTGGCTCAGGAAGTGTCCAATTGTTTTCATTAGTCAACATATTATTCAATAGCAATTCAGCTTGATCAACAGTTCTTTCCCTGAAAACACAACCAGCACAACTATCCAGGTGGTCTGTGGAAGCATCGGTTAGTCCATTATAAAAGATATCAAGTATTTCATTTTTCTTGGATGATCAGGCAAAGCATTAATTAATAGAAGAAGCCTCCCCCAAGCTTGTGGGAGACTCTCTTCTTCAATTTGCACAAAATTATATATATCCCTTAAGGCAGCTTGTTTCTTATGAGCGGGGAAATATTTAGCAGAGAAGTAATAAATCATAGCCTGGGGACTACGCACACAACCAGGATCAACATAATTGAACCAAGTTTTAGCATCACCCTTTAATGAGAATGGAAATATCTGAAGGATATAGTAGTAGCGAGATTTCTCATCATTAGTGAATAGGGTGGCTATATCATTCAATTTAGTTAGATGTGCAACAATAGTTTTAGATTCATAGCCATAAAAAGGATCAGATTCAACCAAAATAATTATCTCAGGATCGAGAGAGAAATCATAATCCTTATCAGTAACAAAGATCGATGAAGTAGCAAAAGCAGGGTCATATTCATTCTAGCATTCAGAGACTTATATTTCAGCTTAACTAATAAGTTCTTAAGATCAGATATATCATTGCAAGTAAGAAAATCTCTAGCAGTTTCTTCATCCATAACATAGCCCTCAGGAACAACACGCAATTCATATTTAGGGGCAGAACCTTCATCATCACTTTCATCAATATTACCAGTTTCAATTATTTCATTCTCTCTAGCCCTAGCAAGTTGTTCATCAAGAAATTCACCTAATGGCACAGTAGTATGAAGCATAGAAGTAGTTTCATCATAAGTATCATGCATAGTTGAAGTGGCATCATCAAAAGCATGCGACATATCAGAATTAATAGCAGAAGTATGTTTAGGTGTCACAAGCTTACTCAAAACAGAAGGAGAATCAAGTGCAGAGCTAGATGGCAGTTCCTTACCTCCCCTCGCAGTTGAGGGAAAAATCTTAGTTCTTTCGTCTTTCAAGTTCTTCATAGTTATCAGCGGATATAAATCCCAAGTGACTCCAAGAATAGAGCTATGCTCCCCGGCAACAGCGCCAGCAAATAGTCTTGATAACCCACAAGTATAGGGGATTGCAACAGTTTTCGAGGGTAGAGTATTCAACCCAAATTTATTGATTCGACACAAGGGGAGCCAAAGAATATTCTCAAGTATTAGCAGTTGAGTTGTCAATTCAACAACACCTGGATAACTTAGTATCTGTAGCAAAGTATTTAGTAGCAAAGTAGTATGGAAGTAACGGTAACGGTAGCAAAAGTAACAGTAGCAGTTGTGTAGTAATTGTAACAGTGGCAACAGTATTGTAACTAACCAAAGAACAACATGTGAAAAGCTCATAGGCGTTGGATCAGTGATGGATAATTATGTCGGATGCGATTCCCCATGTAATAGTTATAACATAGGGTGACACAGAACTAGCTCCAGTTCATCAATGTAATGTAGGCATGTATTCCGAATATAGCCATACATGCTTATGGAAAAGAAATTGCATGACATCATTTGTCCTACCCTCCCATGGTAGCGGGGTCCTATTGGAAACTAAGGGATATTCAGGCCTCCTTTTAATAGAGTACCGGACCAAAGCATTAACACTTAGTGAATACATGGACTCCTCAAACTACGATCATCACCGGTAAGTATCCCGATTATTGTCACTTTGGGGTTACTGGATCATAACACATAATAGGTGACTATAGACTTGCAAGATAGGATCAAGAACTCACATATATTCATGAAAATATAATAGGTTCAGATCTGAAATCATGGCACTCGGGCCCCAGTGACAAGCATTAAGCATAGCAAAGTCATAGCAACATCAATCTCAGAACATAATGGATATTAGGGATCAAACCCTAACAAAACTAACTCGATTACATGGTAAATCTCATCCAACCCATCACCGTCCAGCAAGCCTACGATGGAATTACTCATGCACGGTGGTGAGCATCATGAAATTGGTGATGGAGGACGATTGATGATGACGACAGCGACGGATTCCCCTCTCCGGAGCCTCGAACAGACTCCAGAGCATCCCTCCCGAGAGAGATTAGGGCTTGGCAGTGGCTCCGTATCGTAAAACGCGATGAAACTTTGTCTCTGATTTTTTTCTCCCCAGACGTGAATATATGGAGTTGGAGTTGAGGTCGGTGGAGCTTCAGGGGGCCAACGAGGCAGGGGGGCGCGCCCTAGGGGGGCACCCTCATGCACAGGGTGTGGGCCCCCTGGTGCTGATTCTTTCGCTAGTATTTTTATTAATTCCAAAAAGTTTCTCCGTGGATATTCAGGTCATTCCTACAACTTTTATTTTTGCACAAAAATAACACCATGGCAGTTCTGCTGAAAACAGCGTCAGTCCGGATTAGTTCCATTCAAATCATGCAAGTTAGAGTCCAAAACAACGGCAAACGTGTTTGGAAAAGTAGATACAATGGAGACGTATCAAGAGCCAATCGATGTACCGTGCGCTTGTGGGCACGCATCAGCTAGCTCTCGCGAGGACACTTTCGGAGAGGGCAGAGGGCAACAAGAGCGGGAAGGGTTGTTAGGTCGGCACACCCAGACGCGTGAACGCCGCCGGGGCTGAGCTTCTCGATGAGTCCCGACGCGCAGAGCACGCTCGATGCAGCCAGAGCGATTGCATTGACATGCGAGAGGTGCAGTCATCACGGGCACTAGCATGAAGAAGACAAGAGGGTCTGCCCTGAGATGTCTTGTGATGAGTCCATGTATCATAGAGGCCGAGGGATTTTATGGATCAAGAGAAGCAACCAAGAAGAGATGTGAGGGATCACTGAAAGTTTGTTGCATCAAACTAAATCATGACGAAGTGATCACCAGAGATGAGCTAAGTGACAAATAAGTTGTCTGGGGTGATTAGCTTAGGAAATACTATATTCCTGGAGGTTTTAAGGATAAATGGACTATGAATGAATATAGTTGCTTTGTAAGTGCATATTTGGTCCAGAAAAGGGATTTGGATAATGCACTCCCATAGAGAAGCAACTTGGTTGAAATTGCCAAGGCAGAGTTATTTAGCCATATGAAGATGTTGTAAAAGTTTCATACCAAATGGCATGCCAAAATAGTACTTGCTTCACAAACATCCCTACTGACCAAAAATGCAATAATTTTGGAGGGAAAATGGCTTAAGGAAATTATCCAAAATTTTGTGGAGAGATGTTATAATGATAGGAGCATGATCTGGTAATTTCTCAGAATTAATGGAGCAACACAAAATATAAGTGCTTCACAACCTGAAAATATTGCCAGAAACAATGATTTGAAGCTATGCTCACATTGTTGATTGGATGGAGCTGAAAATTAGAGGAGGGTAATGATATGAGCACGTGAAGTGGCATGCAAAATTTCAACTCATTTGGATACTCCTAGCTAGTACTTCGTTCACTATAGCTTTTGTTTGACAGAAACTTTGAAAAATTGTTGAGGAAGATTTGCTAATAAATTGAAGTTGAATTTGGGCATGAGGCAATTATTTGTACATAATAGGATGCCCAAAAAGTTTGGGAGCAAACAAGATAAGATAAATGGCACATCCCTCACAAAGGCCATTCATGACAGAATAGAAGAGGGAATGTTGGAGGATTATTTTTGAACTAGCCAACGAAATGTTTGGGAATATTTGAGCAATATATAACCCAAAGAAATTATGATAATTATTTGGGAATTTTTGGAGGGACAGAAATATAGGTTGCTTCACAACCTAGGGCAAATAGGATAGTTCCTTTAATAGAAAAGGAATATTCCAAATAAAAGAATATTGGGATTTGGGATTTGGGCTAGGATGGGAATGGCATGGTCTTGGGATGAGTTTGAGAAAGATGAGAAAACTGGGAGAAGAAGAAATGAATATCTCCCAGGTTTCAAGTCCATAGAACTGATCCAGAAAGAAAACCAGAGCAAAAATCATATAAACCAGAAGAAAAGAAAAAGGGCCAAAACCAGGCTGTTACAAACCTTCCCCTCTTAAAGAAATCTCGTCCTCAAGATTTTGTTGCTCAAGGAACAAGTATAAGCATACCTTAAGGAAACCGTTCCACCTTGGGTATCCTTTTCCTTTGTTTGTTGTTCCCTAAAGAATTTCATAATATTTTCGTACCTTGCTCTGGGGTGGTTTGCTTCACCTTTCCCAAATTGTGACAGGTCTTTTCCTCATATATCAAAGTCTTATGCTGATGGGGATATTTTCATATCTGCTGGTGATGTTCTGAGCATGTCTTTCCTTGTTTCGGGCAAACCTTCCACATAGGCCATTAGGTCGTCGAACGGTTGCAAATATTTTGGTTTCAAGCGATAATGGGAATCATCGTCATTGTTCTGACGAGATCTGATTTTTTTTCAAAAGTGAAATGGACTTCTTTTGATGTCCTATTCTGGCTTGAGCATGAGATATTTACCAACATTATGATTGCGTTCAGTCGTGGGCAATATAATGGAATAGGGGCTAGTAGACACAGCATACCTCACACCTCAAGACTAACCTGACAGAGACGCTGACAAAAAATTTCTTTCCTGACAGATTGGCAGTGTACTTGATTCCGTCAGTTATTATACTGGATCTGAGATGATTGTTTTGGCTTTTGGATGTACCTATGTTGTCGGTATACCCATCGGTGGTAATAGGTTGTGGGGTGTTTTATCACTGCCGTTGAAGTCAAGCTCCTGAGCTTGCAAAGGAACCTTGGACTTGACAGAACTGACTTGAATATTCTGCACTAACCACTCTAGATAGGTGCCTTGGGGCAACGGGTTAGCGAAATATGGTGGTCATGAAGAGCAGGATGGGACTTTGAGGGTATGCTTTTGTGGATCCATAAGGAATCATGGCCTCCCATTGACTAGGGCATCCGGACCCTGATGGTCACGCAAAACCCCTCATACCTTGGTTGTCAGTCTCATCATTGGGCGGTCATGATTTTCTTGGTCAGTATACCTTACTGAAATAGCTTGGCCACACATTTCCTTGATTCCTCGTGCATCCATTATAGTGGGTAGTGCACTCTTTCTGGCATCGTTGCCTGAGCTGATTCCTCTGACCTGGTTCTGCACACATATGACATATACCACGGGCTTGTAGCTGTATCAATCTCGTTGTTGAGGCCATTCATGCAAGAGAGTGGCAAGGGATCTCCTTTTCTGGTGCGGGAATATTGGCCTTAACCATGGTCAAGATTGTTGATTCTGCGTTGTTCGCTCCAGAACTTGTCGATCCTTTCATTACCTAAGAGGTATTTCTGCTTATCATCATTGGTGTGACTCATGAGGTTGTATGATCCTTACCTTTCTTAGGTATATCTGCTTGATCACTGTCACATCTCGTATGGGGGACTGGTATGGTTGGGGATGCATGCTTACCAATTATACCTAAGAAGAATATGCCACCGAACACTCGATCCGGATAACCTCTGAGAATGGTGCAAAAGTGGGGTACTGACACAGACTAAGTGGCTTACGAGAGAAGCCATCTGAGTAGCTTGCTAAAGAAGACTCAGTAGCTTCTGCTTGAAGATTTGGTCTGGGTAGCATGCAGAAGAAGTCTCGATAGCTTACACATGAAGCTTGACCTGAGTATCGTGCTGAAGAAGCCTGGGTCCGTACTTGAGAAGCTTCTCCTCTGGTGGCTTGTTGAGGAAGATTCAACTCCTTATGTCAAAAGTTTTTACCGAGGTACCTTGCATTGGAGGACTGGGTGTCTTGGACCGAGATATGTCCATATACTGTACTGAGGAAAATTTTAGGAGTCTTGCATCATAAGCTTCTTCCGATAGCGTGTGGAGAAAGTTTGAGCTTCTCATATCAACAACTTCTCATGGTGATAGGTGGACTGGATACCAGACATATGTACGTAATATCTGTGTGTCTGGTTACTTTTATATCAAAATTATTTGATTGACTTCCTTGGTCATAGCACATTCACGCTTTCTTTCCAAAATAGAGCATGTTTCCCAAGTTCATTCATAGCTGAAGCAGACAATGTATATGACTCATACCTTGTACCGGAGATGTACCATTGGTCTTGTGCTTGCCTTATCTTCCTGCTGGTTTGATCATTATTGCTATGAAAGAGGCATAACACCTATGGACTTGCTCTTGATATTCGATTAGTGAAACCATTTATATACCAAGCAAATATTCCCAACATAACGTAGTCAACTTAGAATCCCATACTGTTTAGCTGACCTCCCATATCTTTTCTATCCTTGTTACTTCTTCGAGTTTAGTGTCGGTAGATGAGCAACTCTTTATGAGGGAAAATAATGTAACACCGGGGCCCAAAAAGAAGCAAATAAAAAAAATCAACTAAGCAAAAGCACACAACAATCAATTCACACCCAAACAATATCACACGATATGCAGACCTACTTAAGCACAGAAATCTCGCGAAAACTCTGGTACTACGATCTAACTTGTTGTGGCGGTGTGCACGAGGACGAAACAATGTGTGGAAAAGTTGGTGTAAACTTCGCTACACCAAGTGCTGGCCTAGCAAGGTAACAATCTCGACTAGCTCAGAGGCAAGGGTGTACTTAGTAACCATGTAGCGGGACACGAATGTCGCGACCAAATTTTTATCAAGCAGGCGGAAAGGATCTGTACTCATCCACGGAATAGGATAGCAAGAAAATATGAGTCGGCATACATTGCCCTTTCTTGATAACTAAGATCATTAAGGGTTGCCAACGCGACACAAGGCATGTTTCGGGGTAGCAACATGTCTACCACTGGAACGATAGGGATAGCTGGAAGGAGGAGATCGGTGCGATACTTGAGCACCATTCCTGAAAACAGTGTCTGGATCACTTGGCATCTCTCCGCTGGGATATAAACGACGCCAAACACCGAAGAAAAAGGAAACTGGAGGAATACAGAGGCTGAGCTGTAGTGGATCAGGATCCGATGCCAGCTACACTCACCAGATAAAACTGTTAGCAGAAATACTAAGGATATATGCATGCTATGCAACAACCAAATGCAGTGAACAATTGCAACAACAAATACGGGCTTTATACTACTGATTTCTACCGGTTTCTACCGCTCGCGCTGACTAGGGCGTCCTATAGCTAGACCTGCTCTGACACCAAGCATGTGTCACCCCGGCTCAGAGAAACCGGAATGCCCCGTATTCCATCCCCAGAGATCGAGGAGATGTCTTCTGGAATACGACATAGCTTAGCAAAGAACAAATCAGCTCTTATTACAAAGCATAATGGTACAAGGATCTGATGTTACCAGAATCACATCAGCACTGTGGCACTATGCCTGTGATACTACACTAGCTCTATGGTAGCAGTGGAACAACTCGTAGCAAGGAACAATGACAAAGATGGTGAACTCCACTCCAAAGGGATTCTGGCTGGGACACAATCTAGCTCGCACGATCGGCGACCACGACAAGCAACCAAGCAATCATAACAATACCTGCAATCTGGCATGACATGTCAGGTTAGTACATTAAATGTACTTGCAAGATCACAACAACCAAAAGCATCAAGGCAAGACAACAACATAGCATTAGTAGGTTAACTAATTAACAACTACTATGATGCGTAAGTAACTACTAAGCATGAAAGGAAGCTACTATAATGTAGATAAACCAACATCTCAACAACCATCTCACTCTTGGCTATCCAGCCAAGCAATATACAATCTCGATCACCTCATGATCAAAAACTGAATGATCATCCTCAACATTATCTCAACATCATCCTCGGCATCCTGCCAAACTGTTATTGACCACATCAGAAATATATTAGTCCTATAGAAGTCATTCCGTAATGCGAGTGTTGATTGAACGGTGTGAACTAGTACGAACAGTGCCCATGACCGAAGGCGCGTCTATCGATAGATTAAACACACACTCTGCAGAGGTTAGCACACTATACCCACACCACGGAACCCATGGCCTCGCACTCCCATTCGGGTGGACAAACGGCGTTCTGACAACATCGATATATTGCCCATTACACTCTCCTGGCCACTCCGACCAACACCCCTTTGGGTTTAGTCCTGGGTGGCACCGATGTCAACCCTTGACATCCAACGGACACTTTTGTGCCAAAACATAAACGGTCCCAACTGGGGACAAAAGGGCCCTATCCAACTACGGGCACACAAGGCTTATGTCTACCTACCTAATCAGGGTAGCGCGCGCCCATAACCTTCCCTCGTTGGAGGTACCGGTGAGAGACATGTCAAAAGATTGCATTAGGGCCTTCCCATAAAGGCAATTGTGATTGCACTGGAAAATCCCGGTTCGGTGGCACCTGACCACTAATGACGGAATTTATCCCCAAAGTATAACTGATACCCCGATATCATCTATCAACCTGTGATCCAAGTTATAGCAATATCCAACAAGTAATCCAAGCATAGCCTAGCCATAACATAATACTCCAAAAGTAATGAACTACTAAGAGCATGCTAAATCCAACTACACTAATACTACTACCCCATGCACTCATCATCTCCAAAGACATACTCCAAAATATAACATCACTAACATCATGAAAAAATAATCATAATGCCACTAAAATCCAATGGCAAAATGCTCTTTTCACCTCCAATCACATTAGTCCTAGAAATCCAATCGAGACCATGGCAGCAGCAGGATCAAGATAACCCCAAAATGCCATGGACAAATCATTTATGACTAGAGCAACATTTTATACAAATTAAAGTAAATAAACCATATTATTACTTTGCAATCATGCAAATGGAGGGTGTGGCTTGCCATGCTCCAAGAAGAAGTGGAATACTCCTGGCCTTCATCAAGCACACCAAAACCTACAAAAAACATTTTTGAAAGATTTTATAAATACTTCATAATGCATTTTTCTGTCCATAAAATCTAGACAACAGAGAAAAATACCAAATTATACTAGAAAATAGAGGAGCTCAAAAGAAAAATAAAGCAAAAAGAATCGGTTCATTTGGACTTGTAGTTTAGGAGTTATTCAAGGTCAAAGTTGTGGTCAAATTTGGATTAAAATGAGTTTAAAAGAAAATTAGAAAACCTAGGGGGGTGACGTTGAAGGTTTAAATTGGAAATGCGATTCCACTTACGTACCCCTTCGATCCCGCGTGGAGTCGCTGATAGGTGGGTCGGACGGTCAGGTTTAGAGGGGGGAGGGAAACAGAGGACGACGACTCACCGACGATGGCCCACTAACGTAGAGGCCTCGGGGGAGCTGGGCGACGGCGGGGATGGAACAAGCGCATGACGGCGGTCATGCCCGTACCAGCAGCTCCTTGGAAGGTGGTCGAACAGCTTCGGCGTCATCGTCTCCGGCGGAGGTGACCTACGGACGGCAGTGGAATCGGGGATTTCAGCCACCATCCTAACAATGGAGGGGTTGGGGAGGACCAGCAAGGCACCAGGAGCTCGAAGAGACACTCAGAAGGGACTAGGATGGACTGGAGCGAGTGAGAGAAGGTGAGGGCCGAACGGCAGAACTCTTCACCAGATTTGAGGGAGAATAGCATTCTGGCCCATCTGAGTGGCTTAGGCGATGATTGAGGGATAGAGAGGATGATAGGTAAGGACAAACAAGCTCGGGGAGGACTTATATAGGCAGGCTGAATGATCCAGAGCGCTGGCCCGCCATAGCTCACGGACCTGCTCCGGCAATGGTCGTCCTCGTCATGGGAAGAAGGCGACGGATGGAAAGGTTCAGAGGAGCTCATAGAGGAAGAAAGGAGCCAAGAGGAACGGGAGGAAGCGGACGGAAGACGGACAAAGCCAGTCGACGCACAGTGAGCTCGTGGGCGTGCGGCGGCTAGCTCTGGCAAGGACGCTTCCGGAGAGGGCGGAGCGCGATGAGAGCGGGCAGGGGTGTCAGGTCGGCATGCCCAGATGCGCGAACGCCGCCGGGGCTGAGCTGCCTGACGAGTCCCGACGCACAGAGCACGCTCGATGTAGCAGAGCGCATGCATTGACATACCAGAGGTGCATCACCAAGGGCACTGGCATGAAGAAGACAGAGGGTCTACCCTGAGATGTCTGGTGATGAGTCCATGCATCATAGAGGCTGAGGGATTTGATGGATCAAGAGAAGGAACCAAGAAGAGATGTGAGGGATCACTAAAAGTTCGCTGCAGCAAATTGAATCTTGATGCGGTGATCGCGAGAGATGATCTAAGGGAAAAATAAGTTGTCTGGGGTGATTAGCTTAGGAAGGACTATAATCCTGGAGGTTTTGAGGATAAATGGACCAAGAATGAATATAGTTGCTTTGTAAGTGCATATTTGGTCCAGAAAAGGGATTTGGATGATGTAGTCCCATAGAGAAGCAACTTGGGCTGAAATTTGGCAAGGCAGAGTTATTTGGCCATATGAAGATGCTGTAAAAGTTTCATACCAAATGGGCATGCCAAAATAGTACTTGCTTCACAAGCATCCCTTCTGACCAAAAACTTGCAATAATTTTGGAGGGAAAATGGCTAAAGGAAATGATCCCAAATTTCATGGAGAGATGTTATATGGATAGGTGAATGATCTGGTAATTTCTCAGAATTAATGAAGCAACATAAAATATACTTGATTCACAACCTAAAAATATTGCTAGGAACAAATAATTGAAGCTGTGCTTATATTGATGATTGGATGGAGCTGAAAATTGGAGGAAGGTAATGATATGAGCACATCAAGAGGCATGCAAAGTTTCAACTCATTTGGATACTCCTAGCTAGTACTTCCTTCACTATAACTTCTGTTTGACAGAAACTTTGAAAAATCACTGAGGAAGATTGGCTAGGCAATTGAAATGAAATTTTGTCATGAGGCAATGATTTGGACATAATAGGATGCCCAAAAGTTTGGGAGCAAACAAGATACGATAAATGTTGATTCCCTCACAAAGGCCATTCAGGACAGAATAGAAGAGATGATATTCGAGGATTATTTTTGAACTGCTCAAGGAAATGTTTGGACATATTTGAGCAATATATAACCCAAAGAAATTATGAGAATTATTTCGGAATTTTTGGAGGGACAGAAATATAGGTTGCTTCACAACCTTGGGAAAATAGGATAATTCCTTTAATAGAAAAGGAATTCCCAATAAAAGAATATTAACATGTGTGCTAGGATGGGAATGGCATGGTCTTGGGATGAGTTTGAGAAAGATGAGCAAACTGGGAGAAGAAGAAATGAACATCTCCCAGGTTTCAAGTCCATAGAACTGATCTAGAAAGAAAACCAGAGCAAAAAATAAATAAACTAGAGGAAAAAGAAAAAGGGCCAAAACCAGGCTGTTACAATGAAGCAATATAGAATATAGTTTCTTCACAAACTAAAATTCTGACCAGAAACCGAGAATTGATGCTGGGCTCACATGGAGAGGTGTCATGAGCTCAAATTTGGAGGAGAGCTATGATTTGATCATAGAAAGTATGTGGAAAAGTTTCAACTCATTTGAATATGCCTAGCTTGCAGCTCCTTCACAAAGTTCCTTTTTGGACAGAAACTTTGAAAAATAGCTGCAAAATATTTACTAGGCAAATTAAGTTGAATCTTGGCATGAGGCAATGATATGGACAGGAAAAGGTTTCCAAAATGTTTGGGGTCAGTCAAGAAAAGATAAATAGCACTTCCTTCACAAAATGCCGTTTAGGGAAGAATAGGAAAAGAATTATTTGAGGATTATTTTTTAACATGGCAAGGAAAAGTTTTGCTATATTTGAGGAAGATATGACCCAAATAATTTATGAGAATTATTTGGGAATGTTGAGTGTGATGGAAATATAGGTTGCTTCACAAACTAGGACAAATAGGGTTATTCCTTTAATAGAAAAGGAATATCCCCAATAAAAAGAATATTGGGATTAGGACTAGGATGAAAATGACATGAGCTAGGGATGCTTTTGAGGATGGCAAGGCACTATGAAATCTAGGAAGGCGTGATCTTCCCAAGGTTTTGGATCACAGAGCCACGGAAAAGCAAATCAAAACAATAATCCAAGGGAAATCAAAAGAAAAAAAGAAAAAGTCAAAGTTCAAGGTGTTGCATATGTTACATCATGTGTCTACCCCCTTGTTATATAAGAGGACTAGGAAATAAGTGTCCAATTATGACACCACTCCATATGATATCTAAACATAATACAACACCGAGTCCAATTATAACCTACCATGTAGACTACATTCGACATAACTCGAACAATTCCAATGACAGAGAGCACGGACATAAACTTGGTACTTAACGACCAACAAAACCTTGAAACCGAAGTTCCCTTTTAAATTAACTGGAGCAGGGCCAATGTTTTCTTCAACAAATTTAAGACATTCGGGAAATGTTAGTAAAAGCAAAGACGAGAAAACAAACAACCACCCTTCTCATGAAATATAATAAATAGGCTTACCCTGATATTGTATTGGACGATGAGCATCCCATTGTTGCAGAACCAGCGAGCACATCAAGGACTGGGCCATGACAGATGCATTACATGAAATAGTGCAAATGCTGCATTTTAAAAGGAGTCCTGCAGTAGCAATGGGCATACCACCGTGACTATGTATCTAAGTATAGTACACGTACAAAAAGCAAGGAATATATAACACACTAAACGAATGTTGCTGCTGCTAAAACCTTGACCCCAACACAGGCTGGCGAAAATGTTTGTTGGAATACTGATCATCAACTCATCATACCAAAGATATCACAACCCCCTTCTTCTACGAGAGCCTTGATGATCTTTAATTCTCCTTGACTTATCGGTGCTATGACCTTTGGTGTTTATTGCTCTTGAGAAGATAAATGTTCAATTTACTAGAGGAAACCAGCTTGGCAATGAAGGTGTGGAAAATAGGTCTCCACAAAATATTTCAATTTTTGTTACATTTGTCATTACTTTTCTATGAGTTTAGGTAAATTTTTCTCACTTTTCACCATTCCTTGGCAACTTTTTTTTGTTGTAATAGCTCCAAAATTCTCGATCATTCCCATAATACTCATGGGCCTCTTCTGTATCTTTCCATAAATTCTTGTGCATTTTTGAAAGAGGAGTTGAGCCAGCGCACAACCGTTGGACAGAACAAATTAGCAAATCACTATTATAGACAATTATGTTATCAATGTCACTCTTGTGTGGTGGAATAGACCCCTATGGTCAGTCATCGGTCCTTTCTTGACACTGGTGTTTGTCCTTGGTATCGTTTTCGAAAATTGTATACCAACGGACTTTTACGGGCCTATTACGGGGTATGTGTCGTTAACTAATCTTCACCTCCCCTGAATTTCAGGGAGTGTGGGCCCCTCATCATGATTTACTCCAATTAAAAGGTCCCAGGTAGGCATCCCGTAAAAGCCCGTGCTCATGTGCCTGTGCGTGTAGCAAAGCTTGTCAGTACCTACAATAGGTGGGGTGTCTTTGTATGGTACGGTGTGAATTAAGAAGGCTTGGACAGCTCACTCACCTGGCCAATCGTATAGTGGGTGGGATGTTGAGAAGAGTTAATTGCATGGAAGTATCACACTTCGGCACGTCGTAACGAATTGTTATCACTAGTCATATTTTTTGCATGTCAGTATCATTTCTATGCCTAATCGTTGCAAAACAGTCTAAGCTACGTATAGCAGTGTATTGACGCTGTTCCTGGCCGATGGGCCCCAATGTCAGGTGCTGACATGGCATGTTTTTTTGCAAAAAAGATCCTTAGTTTTTATCTAATCACGTTTTTATACCTTGTTCGCCAGAAAAGGGTTCCGCCGAAAAAAATTATTTGCGTGAGTAGGCGCCAGCCGGGATTCGAACCCGCTACCAGATGTACTCTGCCCGCGCTCGTTACGACTGAGCTAGAGCACCCATCATTTTGAATATTACGCGTACGTCTTTTTATAAGGCAGTCTTTCTGGTTTTTTACCCGCGCACCCCGGCCTGGATTCGATACCGCGCCAATACATTCGCAACACGCACTCGCTGCGTGAACCAACCTGTGGTTGGATGGTTAGAGGGACTGTGGTATCCTCAGCCCACCAAGATTCAAATCCTGGTGCTCGCATTTATTTCTAGATTTATTTCAGGATTTCCAGCGATGCGCATTCAGTGCGAGAAGACGTTCCCATCGACGACGAGGTGCCTACGGTAACTTCGTAAATTTCAAGATGATAGGTCGGCTCAGTCTTTCGGAGGTGCTCATAGGGGTAGGGTGTACGTGTGTGCATTCATAGGGTGAGTGTATGTGCGTGTATATAAGCGCTTGTGTCTGTACTGATGTTCAAAAACGCGCGCTCGCTGCCGCTGGGCTTTACATGCTTCACGTCTTTATATACTTCGGCCGTTCCCTTTTTAGTGTATATATGTATTTTTGCCGGATTTTTTTTCAGGCCGTACGCAGTCTGTGTGTCTTATTTTTAAGAAATGTGCATCTTATATTTAAATAAGATAATTGTATAACAAAAAAGTTCAATATATATAGTAATTGATGCGACGAACTTTTTTCATATACTATATGCTTTTATACGATGAAATTTTTAATATATGATGCAATGAATATCTTTTTAATTATATGATGCGATAAACATTTTTAATATCATATAAAAAAATAGCGTTATATAACTTTTAATACAAAATATTTAATATGCACATTTTTTTAGTATCGCATAAAAAACAAAATGGCCCAAAGTATAAAAAGTTGCACGCGTGCTGTATGAAGCAAATGTTGCACCGGCAGGGAACCCGCGCAGTGAACGGCTCGGCGCGGATTCAAATGCAGGGTAGTTTATTTTTTGATTTTTTTAGTGTCGTACGAAAAACGGAATGGTCGAATACAAAGTCGTACGCGTGCTACATGACGCAAACGGTGCAGTGGCGCCGCGCTAGCGAGAGCGCGTTGCGAACTGATCGTAATGGTTTGAATCGCGTCGGCCGATAGCACATTTAAATTTTATTTTGTATCATTTAAAAAAGAACGACCATAATATAAACGTAAATACGCATCTATAGTTTCGATGTAGGTTCGGTAGCGCTTGGTTGTTCTCTGGCTCAGAGTACCCCAGGTCGTGGGTTCGAATGTCGGCTGAATCGCAGCGCGCGCGAATTTTTTTTGGCGGAGTCCTTTTCTGGCGAACAAGGTGTTATAATATCAGTATCATCTCTGCGAACACCATGCCACGTCGGCATCTGACTGTGGGGCCCATCAGGCAGATACAGCGTCAATACACTGTTACACGCAGGTTAGACTATTTTGCAATGATTAGGCGCAGAGATGATACTGATATGCAAAAAAATATGACTAATGGTACCAATTCATTAGGAGGTGCCGAAATGTGGTAGTTCCATGCAATTAACTTTGTTGGGAACAATTCGGTTACACCCAGGTGTGCATTGCTCTGAAAAGTGGGCCCATGAACGAATGGATAACAACCATGTATCCGGCTACAGTAGATCGAAGAGGAGACTCATTTGGCGACCTTAGCGCCTGGGCTCCCGCCGTCGATCTCGTCGGGCCCCCTCGCTTCCGGCGCCCTCGTCGGCGTCGTGAGGTGAGGGGAGCCCAGATCCACGCGTGGGCTGTATATATAGCTTAGTTTGGTGGTTGTAGCTAGGCTTTTGCTGTGGCGGCAGGCTCCTCGGCGTCGAACTTGGCTCCGGACAGGCGGCGAGGGTGGCGGAGACGCCCGCGACTTGGTGTGCTTCGGGTGCTGCGTGGTCTCGTCCATGGCGGCGGCTCCAGGTCTGCTGCTTGTGTGTGCTTCGATTCGTGCGCTCGATCTGGTTGGGCGCCCGCCGGCGTCGTCCTTGGCTCCGGCTCGGGAGGCGAGGGAGGAGTTGCACGCGAGTATGTATTCATCCTGGTGCTACTCTAGCCCGCGAGTATGTATTCATTCGGAGGCGGCCGCAGCTCGGGTGCGTTTTCGCGGGGACGACGCTTGGTTGGAGGCTGCGTCTCGCGGCTTTTTGTTCTTCCGGGGCTCGTTCCACCTCGAGCTCGTCTTCTCGGACGGGATCGACGGGCCATCGGCGTAGATTCCTGCGGCTCGTCTTGGGCGGTGAGGTTAGGTTTGGCCTGGCCGGCGTGAGCGGCGGTGGGCTTGGTGTGCTCGGGTTTGGTCGAGGAGGCGGTGCCGTCGACCAGATCGGGAGTTTTGCTTCCTCGGCTTCGTCCCTACCACGTCGACATCAGGCAGATACAGCGTCAATACACTGTTACGCGCAGGTTAGACTATTTTGCAATGATTAGGCGCAGAGATGATACTGATATGCAAAAAAATATGACTAATAGTACCAATTCGTTAGGAGGTGCCGAAATGTGGTAGTTCCATGCAATTAACTCTGTTGGGAACAATTCGGTTACACCCAGGCGTGCATTGCTCTAAAAAGTGGGCCCATGAACGAATGGATAACAGCCATGTATCCGGCTACAGTAGATCGAAGAGGAGACTCATTTGGCGACCTTAGCGCCTGGGCTCCCGTCGTCGATCTCGTCGGGGCCCCTCGCTTCCGGCGCCCTCGTCCGCGTCGTGAGGTGAGGGGAGCCCAGATCCACGCGTGGGCTGTATATATAGCTTAGTTTGGTGGTTGTGGCTAGGCTTTTGCTGTCGCGGCAAGCTCCTCGGCGTCGCACTTGGCTCCGGGCAGGCGGCGAGGGTGGCGGAGACGCCCGCGACTTGGTGTGCTGCGGGTGCTGCGTGGTCTCGTCCATGGCGGCGGCTCCAGGTCTGCTGCTTGTGTGTGCTCCGATTCGTGCGCTCGATCTGGTTGGGCGCCCGCCGGCGTCGTCCTTGGCTCCGGCTCGGGAGGCGAGGGAGGAGTTGCACGCGAGTATGTATTCATCCTGATGCTACTCTAGCCCGCGAGTATGTATTCATTCGGAGGCGGCCGCAGCTCGGGTGCGTTTTCGCGGGGACGACGCTTGGTTGGAGACTGCGTCTCGCGGCTTTTTGTTCTTCCGGGGCTCGTTCCACCTCGAGCTCGTCTTCTCGGACGGGATCGACGGGCCATCAGCGTAGATTCCTGCGGCTTGTCTTGGGCGGTGAGGTTAGGTTTGGCCTGGCCGGCGTGAGCGGCGGTGGGCTTGGTGTGCTCGGGTTTGGTCGAGGAGGCGGTGCCGTCGACCAGATCGGGAGTTTTGCTTCCTCGGCTTCGTCCCTACCACGTCGACATCAGGCAGATACAGCGTCAATACACTGTTACACGCAGGTTAGACTATTTTGCAATGATTAGGCGCAGAGATGATACTGATATGCAAAAAAATATGACTAATGGTACCAATTCGTTAGGAGGTGCCGAAATGTGGTAGTGCCATACAATTAACTCTGTTGGGAACAATTCGGTTACACCCAGGCATGCATTGCTCTAAAAAGTGGGCCCATGAACGAATGGATAACAACCATGTATCCGGCTACAGTAGATCGAAGAGGAGACTCATTTGACGACCTTAGCGCCTGGGCTCCCGTCGTCGATCTCGTCGGGCCCCCTCGCTTCCGGCGCCCTCGTCGGCGTCGTGAGGTGAGGGGAGCCCAGATCCACGCGTGGGCTGTATATATAGCTTAGTTTGGTGGTTGTAGCTAGGCTTTTGCTGTCGCGGCAAGCTCCTCGGCATCGCACTTGGCTCCGGACAGGCGGCGAGGGTGGCGGAGACGCCCGCGACTTGGTGTGCTTCGGGTGCTGCGTGGTCTCGTCCATGGCGGCGGCTCCAGGTCTGCTGCTTGTGTGTGCTCCGATTCGTGCGCTCGATCTGGTTGGGCGCCCACCGGCGTGGTCCTTGGCTCTGGCTCGGGAGGCGAGGGAGGAGTTGCACGCGAGTATGTATTCATCCTGGTGCTACTCTAGCCCGCGAGTATGTATTCATTCGGAGGCGGCCGCAGCTCGGGTGCGTTTTCGCGGGGACGACGCTTGGTTGGAGGCTGCGTCTCGCGGCTTTTTGTTCTTCCGAGGCTCGTTCCACCTCGAGCTCGTCTTCTCGGCCGGGATCGACGGGCCATCGGCGTAGATTCCTGCCGCTCGTCTTGGGCGGTGAGATTAGGTTTGGCCTGGCCGGCGTGCGCGGCGGTGGGCTTGGTGTGCTTAGGTTTGGTCGAGGAGGCGGTGTCGTCGACCAGATCGGGAGTTTTGCTTCCTCGGCTTCGTCCCTACCACGTCGACACGTCCTCCGGTGTCGATGGGAAGCCGGTGGAGTCCTGTACAGGAGTTCTCAGGCCGGCGTTGGTCACCTATGCGGTGGCAGCGGTGGCTGGCGAGAGATTTGGCGGCCCAGCACTCGGGTGGTGGTTTGTGGCGGCAGATCTGGTGATTCTCCTTCGACTTCGTCAGACAGAGGTGCCGGAGCTGGAACCGAAGATTTGAACGGGAATGTTCCCCGGTCGACGTGCCACAGCAGCTATGCCTCCCCGTTCACGGTGGGGCTCATCTTCGACTCATAAAGCCGTTTCCGGCGATGGTGTGCCCTCGGTTCAGGGCTTGGTGGTTTCTGGCGTCTTCCTTTGCCGTTCGTCTCGGCGGCGGCGGTCGGCGGCTGGTGTTGGCTCTTTCTGCGTTAAGGCCCCCCGGGACCGGATTGTACTTTCTCTTCTTTGGGGGTCTTTTTGCATTTGTGTCGGGACACCTGGGGTCTCTCGTGGTCTCTCGGCGATGCTGCGTATGTGCTATGTTTGTAACCTTTGCTGGTTAAGGAGATATGCAGTTATCCTTAAAAAAACCATGTATCCTGCCTAAAATTCCTATCTTCTCACTTGCACATGGTTGTGCTGCCCCTTCTCACTGTCGTTCTCTCTCCATGGTAGCCTGATTGAAAGGTCTCTGGCCACCTAACAAGCGTTGTGATGGACTTGCTTCCTTCTTCAGCCTGACATGGTTTGTTGCACCTGCACCGATGGACACACAGTACAAATCGTGTTTCCATTTCACTATGATTCTCAGTCACGCATGAATGAAATGAATGTAAGATCAGTTTATTCATAACAATATATTCCTAGTTTCCATCTCAACTTCCTGGTCTTGCATAGGCACATGGCAGGATAACAATATTTATTTTGGACGGAGCAAGAATATACGCCCAAGGGCGCATTCTATTGCAGCAGCAGTTGTGCCATCCCCAGTACCGAGACTAAGAAGACGGGAGACTTTGTACTCCCTCCATCCTAAAATTTAGTAGTGCGTATTAACGTTAAAATTTGCAAACTTTGACAGAGTTGACAAAAAAGTCATTAACATCTAGAATATCAAATCAATACCATTAGATGCATCTTGAATACAGCTTAATGTGGTATATATTTCTTATTGTAAACATAAAAATAACTTTCTTTATAAACCTGGTCAAAGTTTGTGAAGTCTGAGTTTTGCTAAAAAACTAATGTGCATTGTATTATGCAGTAATCGTCACTACAGGCTCTAACAAAACCCTCAAAAGAAAAAAATAGTTTTACTAGTTCCCAGTCGACTTAGAATTATTTACTCCCTCCATCTGAATACATGGTGCGTATTACCATAGTGCAGGGCGACGAAGACATCCAATGTGATAGAAGGGGCTTTTCTGCTATTGCAGTATTTTCTTCGGGAACTCCTATTCCCCGCCTCTTGTGGGGAATTGGCGCTATAACGCTCATCGGGTGCGGGTGGGCTTGCCCATTCTTAAGATTCTTGTTCCAGCTCGCAAGGATTTTTTTTATGGGGTCAGCCAGTAATTTCAACCAGTTTTCCCGATGCGTTGTTCCTAGTGGCTTTTATTTATGTATTGAAAAACTGCATGTATAATTTAACATTTTGAAAAAAATAAAACTGTAAAAATATTCAAGAGTACGGAAAAATGTTACTCCCTCCGATCAATATTAATTGACATTGCTTTTGTATAATTTCAGTAAAGTTGTACTAAGTCATCTTCAATTAATATGGATTTGAGGGAGTAGCAGATTTAAAAAATGCTTGTCAATTTTTTAAATAATTTATGAATTTGAAAAAATATATTAGTTGATTAAAAAAGGTTCATTAATTTGAGCAACAATATGAATATGTACAAGTGTTCACAAATTTTATAAAATTTGAATAGAAAATTTCATGAAGTTTGCAATACCCATGAATCTAACACAATAATCTTGAATTCGATAAAAAAATAGTCATGAATTGGAATATATGTTCAGAACATGCAATAAAAGATACTGATTACAAAAGTGTACATGATTTTATATTTATTAATTATATATACATTGGATTAATATATTCTTCATTATTTTAGAATAGTGTTCAGGAATTTTAAAATATTCCTGAACTATACAAAGGAAAAATAAAGATGAACCAAAAAATAGGAAAAGAAAAAAAAGCAAAAAAAACTCAAGAAAAAAATGCAAAACAGTTCAAGGAAATCCGGTGCAGAACCTTATAGAACCTTTACAAAAATGGTTGAAAGGTCCTCAAATTGGAAATGCCGCCCCTGCCTACATGGCCGGCCAGCTACAGAAACTTTGCTAGTGGGGGTTTGCATGGCGGGAAAGCGTTATTTGGCGGTTGCGTCACATATAGGGAGCTCCTATGTACGTCAGCTACGGGTGCAGGTGTGCTCGTCGTCAAGCGCACGATCCATACCGGCTCTCTCCCAGCTCCATCATGGCTTCGACGCCGGCGAACGTCCACAGGTAAACTCGCCCGCCTCTATTCCCTCTCTCTCTCTGTTTAAAACTAACAGAGGGCCCCACGTTTGAGTGAGTCTACTCTCGCCGAAGCGTTATGCAAGTGGAGGCATAAACTGAGTTTACGCGTTCAACATGGCCGCCACAGGGATTTTCTAGATTTCCGTTTTAATTCAATCTAAACGAGAATTTTGACCAAACTTTCACCGTACATTACTTTTAAAGCAAAAGTCAAAATTTGTTGGTTCTTTATTTGCTCGAAAAAAATTGTATTTTTTTCTCTGCTATCTAGAATTTTCCCACAGAGAAAAATGTTCTATGTGATATGTATAAATACATTCAAAAATGTTTTTTTAGAATGATTTGAATATTTGGTGAAGACCAGGAGTATTTCCACACTCCCTTGGAGCAAGGCAAGCCAGAGCCCTCATTTGCATGATTGCATTACAATGCCACGGTTTAATATGATAATTTTTTTCATAATTAAAATTTTGTAGAAATGATAAAATGATATACTCATGGCTTTGATGTGTTACTGGTAGGTTCATAATTGGACTGAATAGGATTACTATTTTGCAAGCTTAATGATGCCAAGATACCATTGGGTTAGTAGATCACTGTCCATGATTACTTTGTGATCATGCTTCAATTATCAAGTTGTTAGCAGTAGCTTGATCATATTATTCATTGGACTACTAGTTGGATATTGTTAAGACTTGAATCACAATGATACCGGAGTTACAGAGAAGTAACCTGGGGATAAATTCCTTCATTTGTTGATCAAGTGCCACTAAACCGAGCTTCATAGTGCAATAACATTTTTCTTTATGAGGGGCCCCTGACTCGGGCTACCGTGTGCACTTTTATCGGTATCACCAAAGAGGGAAGGTCAGGTGTCCGCGCTACCCTGTTCAGGTTAGCAGCGATAATCTTGTGAGCTTGGTTTAGTCTATATGTACCGGGTCCCGATGGGGATAGTAACATGTCAAACAACGACACAAGAGGACACCCAATGCATGCCCCAAGGGCATGTCCGTGATATAGTAAAAGTATTATACGGTCGACAAATTTTGTTGCACAAAGGTCCATGGTGTGGGAAAAGTGTGTGACCCTTGCAGAGTGTAATAATCTATTCGAATAGCCGAGTCCAACGTATTGGACATGGTCCGTACTAAGTCTAAATGTCTGATCAACACCAATGATGGGATGACTTGTTTTAATGATGGAAGAATTCCTCTCAGAATGACTGACGAGGTAAGAGAATTTAGTAGAAAGACGTTGATGATCTTGAGGTAATCACGGGGTGATCATGAGATTAGTTGGTTTGACTAGATATTCAAGGGTAAGCGTCACCATGTGACCTTAAACAACGGTAACTATTGTAGGCCACCATCAGCATCATGCTCCTAAGTCGTCGTTGCCAAAATCACCGGCTTCTTCTTCTTTGATACCACTTTTTAGAATTAGTGCATGGCTCGCAGTCAATCTACCGAGGATCAAGAAATCACACAAGCACGACACCGAGATTTTGTTAACGTGGTTCACGGATACGACTACATCCCTGACGCCTGACTACGGGCGCTCCTCCCCATGACAACGCTACAATACCGCACTCCGGCCGCACGGGCGCCGACACACGTTGTCGGTAACCCCACGTGCATGTGCTATTATGTTGGCATATGTTACATCGTGTGTCTACCCCCTCATTATATAAGAGGCCTTGGATACAAGTGTCCAATTAGGAAACAACTCCATATACTATCTAAACATAATACAACCCCCAGGCCAATTGTAACCTACCTTGTACACTACATTCGACACAACTATAACAGTTCCAGTGACAGAGAGCAGGAGCATAAACTTCGTACTTAACAAGCAACCAACCTTGAAACTAAAGTTCCCTTTTAAATTAACTGGAGCGGGACCAATGTTATCTCTAAGAAAATTTTGGACATTCGGAAAATCTTAGTAAAACCAAAGATGAGAAAACAAACAGCCACCCTTCTAGTGGTAGATAATAAATAGACATACGATAAATCACGAGTGGACATAGTTCCACGCGAGGCTGTAATCTTAACCACGCACTCCTTCAAGATGCGTGCAGTATACATACCAATAATCATGTATAAAATGCTTCAGCATTTCATAATGATAGTATTAACTTACGTATGCCATACATCAATAACTACACCGGACCCACAATTTTAAATAGGAGAGTTACTCTACATTTATGTGGAGCAGCTGGCCAATGCTAACCTGCACTAATGACGGACTACATTTTCTTCCCTTTTCTATCCACCACGTTGATCCCTTCAATAAGCCAAATACCATGGCGTTCAGGTAGGGGCCGCAGCTCCATGCCGCGTGAGGGCTATCTGCACTAAGCTATATTGAACTATGATGCACAACCGAATTCCTTAGATGTATCACTTTGTTACCCAAAAAAATCAGTTGGTTCATTCTTCATAGGTAACTCGAATTATGAAAAATACAATTTGTATTTTAAAATGCAACCTTAATAAAGAAAGTATATCAATTAACAGAACATCAGGCAAAATTTAATAGGACAATCAAGATATATTTTTACACGGCTTAATAGAGAATACTGAGACATCACCAATATGACTTTGGTTTTGATCTCAGGTTTACAATCATACTTTGGATGTTAATCAAAAATTACAATACACATTTGTGAACAAATTAGGGACATCAAAATACACTCACGAATTTCTAACTGAACTTAACAATATGAAAATATCTACAAGCTATATTTAATTATCAAAATATATTTGAGCAACTTTATCATGGTTGCAGCTAAGTTCGTGTGCTCGGTCGATGGTCTATGTACTAGTAGTACTGTATTAGTCGATAAATGTATGTTTAATCAATGTGCCAGTAGTATGCTAGGCTTCTTTTGATGAGTGACATTAATACTCCACTAATCCATAGTACTATGAGTGCACTGAACAATCTACTAGTGTAACAAAAAGAAGAAGAACTAACTTCACTACTCCATACCGCAGGCTGGGTGAGTAGTTTTAACTAGGAATAGGCCTCATTTACTACCGCCCAGGTCACGAATGTTAATTGCACTGATGGGTAGCCTGCCACCCTGCATCCTGATCGTAAACACACCAGTCTTTCTGCATTAAATTCAGTTATAGCTGGCCCATGTCTACTTTATTAACGTTGTGTATTCACTCACTTATCCATGTGTATTGCCGCAGTATCCAATCAATCGCTATATTAAGTACGAATCGTCTAGCAGCAATCATCGATCAGGATAACATCCTCGCGTGCCACCATGTACCAAAAATTCGCGTCCATAGACATACCCTGATATAGTTTTGGACTATGTGCATCCCCTAATTGCAGAACCATCGAGCGCATAAGGCATGGGCCATAACAGATGCATTAAATGAACGGATGCAAATCAATATTAAGGACAATTAAGTTGTCGGTATCACTCTCGTGTGGTGGAATTGACCCCTATGGTCGGTCATCGGTCCTTTCCTGACGATGGTGTTTGTCCTTGTTGTCTATTTGATTTGTACCTACAGTAGCTGGGACGTCTTTGTTTCTTACAATGTGATTTATGTAGGCTTGGACAGCTCACTCACCTAGCCAATCATATAGTGGGTGGGATGTTGGGACCAATCCGATTGAACCCCAGCATGCATTGTTCTAAAAAGTGGCCCATGGACGAATGGATACCAACCACATATCCTGCCTAAAATTCCTATCTTCTCAACTGCACATGGCCGTGTTGCCCCTTCTCAATGTCGGTCTCTCTCCATGGTAGCCTAATTGAAAGGTCTTTAGCCTCCTGGCGAGCGTTGCGATGGATTGGCTTCCTTCTTCAGCCTCACATGTTTTGTTGCACCCGCACCTCTAGACACACAGTACAAATCGTGTTTCCATTTCACTATGATTATCAGTCACGCATGAACGAAATGAATGTAAGATCAGTGTATTCGTAACAATATATTCCTAGTTTCCATCTCATATTCCTGGTCTTGTAGAGGGACATGGCAGGATAACAATAAATTTATTTTTGGACAGAGCAAGAATAAACGCCCAAGGGCGCATTCTATTGCTGCTGCAGCAGCAGCTAGGCCAGCCCCTGTTCTGAGACCGAGAAGACCCGAGTTTTTGTACTCCCTCCATCCTGAAATTTAGTAGTGCATATTAATTTTTATTAACGTTAAAATTTGCAAACTTTGACCGAGTTAACAAAAAATTCATTAACATCTAGAATATCAAAACAATACGATTAGATGCATCTTGAATACAGTTTAATGTAGTATATATTTCTTATTGTAAATATAAAAATAACTTTCTTTATAAAACTGATCAAAGTTTGTGACATTTGACTTTTGCAAAAAAAACTAATGTGCATTGTATTATGCGGTAATCGTCTCTACAAGCTCTAACAAAATCCTCAGAAGAAGAAGAAAAGTAGTTTTGCTAGTTCCCAGTCGACTTAGAATTAGTTACTCCCTCCATCTGAATGCATGGGCGACGAAGACATCCAATGTGAGAGAAAAGGATTTGCGCTCATAATCGCATCCTTTAATTACTGGATTTCCATTGTGAACGAGTTGAGTAATTAAGGTAATAACTGCTGACGAAACTGGCACCATGGTTGGTTGTGTTATTGCTTCAAGCTTTTCTGCTATTGCAGTATTTTCTTCAGGAGCTCGTATTCCTTGCCTCTTGTGGGGAACTGGCGCTATAGCGCTCATCGTGTGCAGGTGGGCTGGCCCATTCTTAATATTCTTGTTCCAGCTCGCAAAGATTTTTTTATGGGGTCAGCCAGTAATTTCAACCAGTTTTCCCGCTCGGTTATTCCTAGTGGCTTTTATTTAATCAAAAAATGCATGTATAATTTAACATTTTGAAAGAAAATAAAAATGTAAAAATATTCAAGGATATTGAAAAATGTCACTCCCTCCGATCAATATTAACTAACACTTCTTTAATATAATTTCAGTAAAATTGTACTAAGGGATCGTCAGTAAATATGGATTTGAGGAAGTGGCAGAATTAAAAATAATCGTCGATTTAAAAAAAATTCTTTAATTTGAAAAATAATTAATCAATTAAAAATGTTCATTACCTTGAGAAACAATATGAAAATGTAAAAAGTGTTCACAAATTTAATGAAATTAGGATAAAGAATTTCATGAAATTTGCAAAACCCATGAATCTAAGACAATAATCTTGAATTTGATAAAAAAAGGTCGCGAATTGGAAAATATGTTCAAAACATGCAATAAAAGAAATTGATTTACAAAAATGTTCATGATTGGAAAATATTGGATTTTAATATTATTCCATTGATTTTAGAATAGTGTTCATGAATTTTAAAATATTCAAGAAAAAATAACGAAAACAAAAAATAACGATGAACCAAAAAATAGGGAAAGAAAAAATAACGAAACAAAAAATAAAAAATAAAGATGAACCAAAAAATAGGGAAAGAAAAAAATGCAAAACTATTCAAGAAAAAGCGATGCAGAACCTTCTAGAACATTTACGAAAATGATTGAAAGGTACTAAAATTGGAAATACTCTCCCATGCCTACATGGGTCAGCCAGCTTCGGAAACTATGCCAGTGGGGGTTTGCGTAGTGGGAAAGCATTATTTGGCGGTTGCGTCTGGTATAGGGAGCTGCTATGTACGTCAGCTATGGGTACATGCATTCTCGTCGTCAAGTGCATGATCAATACCCGACCACTCCCATCTCCGTCGTGGCCTCGATGCCGGTGAACGACCACCGCTACGGTCATCCGCCTCTGTTCCCTCTCTCTCTGTTTAAAACTGACAGGGGCCCACCTGTGAGTGAGTCTACTCTCGCCCGAAGCGTTATGCAAGTGGAGGCGTAAACTGAGTTAACGCCTTCGACGTGACCGCCCCATGGATTTTCTGGATTTTCGTTTTAGTTCAATCTAAACTAGAATTTTGACCAAACTTTGTGGGACGAAGGTCCATGGTGTGGCTAAAGTGCGAGACCCTTGCAGAGTGTAAGAATCTATTTGAATAGTTGAGTCCACAATATTGGACACAGTTCTTACTAAGTCTCACACCCTGATCAACAACGGTGATGGGATAACTTGTTTAATGAAGGACGAACTCATCCCAGAATGACTGATGGGGTAAGAATTTGTCAGAAAGACATTGATGATTTTGAGGTAATCACGGGGTGATCATGGGATTAGATGTTTGACTAGATATTCAAGGGTAAGGATGACCATCTGACCTTAAACGATGGTACCTATTGTACACAACCATCAACATCGCGCTCCTAAGTCATTGTTGCCAAAATCACCGCCGTCTTCTGCTTTGATACCACTTCTTAGAATTTCGGAGGCTCCTAGTCGATCTAGCGAGGATCAAGAATCACACGAGCACGATACCGAGATTTTGTTAACGAGTTTATTTCAATTCAGAATATAAATGTTAAATTTACTAGAGGAAACTAGGTTGGGAATGAAGCTGAGTGGAAGAGTTGTTTGCCAAAGGGTTGGAAAATAGGCCTCCACAAAATATTTCATTTTTTCTTGGACTTGTCCTTATTTTTCTATGGGTTTAGGTAAATTTTTCTGACATTTCGTCATTCCTTGGCAACTTTTTTTTCGTGATTTCTCCAAAATTCTGAATCATTCCCATAATACTCCTGGGCCTCTTTTATATCTTTTCATAATCTCTTGGGCTTTTGGAAAGAGGAGTGGGGCCAGCGCATAACCGGTGGACACAACAAAAGGAAATCACTATTAGAGACAATTAAGTTGTCGGTGTCACTCTTGTTTGGTGGAATTAACCATCGGTCCTTTCTTGACGCTGTTGTTTGTCCTTGTTGTCATTTTCGTAAGTACCTACAGTAGGTGGGATGTCTTTGTATGGTAGGATGTGATTTAAGAAGGCTTGGACAGCTCTCTCACCTGGCCAATCAAATAGTGGGTGGGATGTTGGGACCAATCCGGTTGCACGAGGCGTGCATTGCTGTAAAAAGTCGGCCCACGAAAGAATAGATACCAACCATGTATCCTTCCTAAAATTCCTAGCTTCTCACCTGCACATGGTCGTGCTGCCCCTTCTCACTGTCCTTCTCTCTCCATGGTAGCCTGATTGAAAGGTCTCTGGCCTCTTGGCGAGCGCTGCGATGGACTGGCTTCCTTCTGGACACATAGTAAAAATCATGTTTCCATTTCAACTTCCTAGTCTTACAGAGGCACATGGCAGGATAACAATCAATATATTTTGGACTGACCAAGAATAAACGCCCGAGGGCGCATTCTATTGCATCAGCAACAATAGCCGGGCCAGCCCCAGTACTGAGAGTGATAAGACCCTAGTCTTTCTACTCCCTCCATCCTAAAATTTAGTAGTGCATATTAAATTTTTCTTAACATTAAAATTTGCAACCTTCTATCGAGTTAACAAAAAAAATATTAACATCTAGAATATCAAATAAAAACCATTAAATGCATCATGAATACATTTTAATGTGGTATATATTTCTTATTGTAAATATAAAATAACTTTCTTTATTAACGTGATAAAAGTTTGTGAAGTTTGACTTTGGCCACAAAAACAAATGTGCACTGTATTATGCGGTCATCGTTACTACAAGCTCTAAGGAAATCCTCAAAAGAAAAAGAAAAACAGTTTTGCTAGTTCTCAATTGACTTAGAATTAGTTACCCCCTCCATTTGAATGCATGGTGCATATTACCAACGTGCGGGGCGACAAAGACAGCCGATGTGTGAGAGAGGGATTTGCGCTCATAATCGCATCCTTTAATTACTGGATTTTCATTCTGATCGGGCTCAGTAGTTGAGGTAATAACTGCGGACGAAACTGTCACCATGGTTGGTTGTGTTATTGCTTGGAGCTTTTCTGCTATTGCAGTATTTTCTTTGGGAGCTCCTATTCCCCGCCTCTTATGGGGAATTGGCACTATAACACGCATCTGGTGCGGGTGGGCTTGCCCATGCTTAAGCTTCTTGTTCCAACTTGCAAGGATCGTTTTTTTGGGGTCAGCCTGTTATTTCAGCCAGTTTTCCTGTTGCGTTGTTCCTAGTGGCTTTTATTTATCCAAAAAATGCATGTATAATTTTACATTTTGATAAAAAAATAAAATTGTAAAACTATTGAAGGATATGGAAAAATATTACTCCCTCCGATCAATATTAGTTGACACTGCTTTAGTATAATTTCTGTAATATTGTACTAAGGCATCGTTAATTGATATGGATTTGAGGGAGTAAGAGATTTAAAAAATGCTCGTCAATTTTAAAAAAAATGAATTTGAAAAAAATGTTAATCTGTTAAAAATATTCATTAATTTGAAAAAAATATGAAAATGTAACAGTTTTCACAATGTTTACAAAATTTGAATATATTATTTATGTAGTTTGCAAAACCCATGAATCTAAGACAATAATTTCGAATTTCCTAAAATAATGGTCACGAATTGGAAAATATGTTTAAAACATGCAATAAAGATATTGATTTACAATAATGTTCATGATGTTACTATTTATTAATTATATGTATATATGTATATATTATTGGATTAAATATAGTTTTCACTGATATTATAGTAGTGTTCAGGAATTTTAAAATATTCATGAACTAAAGAAAGCAAAAAAAAGAACGAAAAGGAAAAAAGGAAAAATAAAGATGAACCAAAAAATCGAAAAAGAACAAAAATGGAAAAAACGTCAAGAAATAAATGCAAAACAATTCAAGAAAATCCGGTGCAGAACCTTCTAGAACCTTTACAAAAATGGTTGACAGGTCCTAAAATTGGAAATACTGGCCCTTGCCTACATGGGCCGGCCAGCTTCCGAAACTTTGCTAGTAGGGGTTTGCGTAGCGGGATATAAGGAGCTCCTATGTACGTCAGCTCTGGGTACAAGTGTGTTCGTCGTCAAGCTCACGATCCATACCCGCCCTCTCCCACCTCCATCGTGGCCTCTACACCGGCGAACGTCCACCGGTACGCTCGCCCGCCTGTATTCCCTCTCTCTATGATTAAAACTGACAAGGGCCCCACCTGTGCATGATTCTACTCTCTCCCGAAGCTTTATCCAAGTGGAAGCGTAAACCAAGTTTATGCCTTCTATGTGGCCACCCCAGGGATTTTTTGGACTTTTGTTTCAATTCAATCTAAACCAAAATTTTGACCGAATATTGGTCGTACATTACTTTTAAACCACAATTCCAAATTTGTTGGGGTTTTTTTGCGTTATTTCTCTTTAAGCTTCTTTATTTGCAGGAAAAATATTATTTTTCTCTACTGTCTAGAATTTCTCGACAGAGAAAAATGCTCTCCGTGATATGTATAAATACAATCAAAAATGTTTTTCAGAATGATTTAAATATTTGAAGACCAGTAGTATTTTCACACTCCCTTGGAGCAAGGCAAGCCAGAGCTCTCATTTCCATCATTGCATTACAATGCCATGGTTTAATATGATAATTTTTCCATAATTAGAATTATATAGAAATGATTTGCTCATCTCTGGGATGTGTTACTGCCAGGTTGATAACAGGATTAAATATGACTAGTATTTTGCAAGCTTGATGCATGATACCAACATGCCATTAGGTTAGTAGATCACTGTCCATGATTACTACGTGATAATGTCTCAATTATCAAGTTGGTAGCAGTAGCCTGATCATATTATTCATTGGACTACTAGTTGAATACTGTTAAGACTTGAATCGCAATGATATCGGAGTAACTAAGAAGTCACATGGGGATAAATTCCTTCATTCGTTGATCAAGTGCCATTGAACCGAACTTCAGAGTGCAATCGCATTTGCCTTTATGGGGGTGGGGGGGCTGACTCGGGCTACCATGTGCACTCTTATCGGTACCACCAAAGAGGGAAGGTCATGCATCTGTGCTACCCTGATCAGGTAGGCGGCGATAATATTGTGAGCCTGGTTTAGTCTATGTGGTACTGGGTCCCAATGGGGACAGTATTAGCCACGAGGTGGCACCTGTCCAACAGCGACGCAAGAGGACACCCAACGTATGACCCAAGGGCATGTCGATGATACAGTAAAAGTGTCATAAGATAGACAAGTTTTGTTAGACGAAGGTCCATGGTGTGGGTAAAGTGCGAGACTGTTGCAGAGTGTAATAATCTATAGGAATAGGCGAGTCCACGGTATTGGAAACAGTTCGTACTTAGTCTCACTGTCTGATCAACACCAATGATGGGATGACTTGTTTAAATGATGGAAGAACTCATCTCAGAATGACTGACGAGGTAAGAATTTGGTAGAAAGACGTTGATGATCTTGAGGTAATCACGGGGTGATCATGAGATTAGTTGGTTTCACTAGATATTCAAGGGTAAGGGTCACCATGTGACCTTAAACGATGGTAACTATTGTAGGCCACCATCCACATCATGCTCCTAAGCCGTCGTTGCCAAAATCACCGGCTTCTTCTTCTTTGATGCCACTTTTTAGAATTAGTGCGTGGCTCGCAGTCAATCTATAGAGGATCAAGAAATCACATAGGCACGACACCGAGATTTTGTTAACATGGTTCACGGATACGACTACATCCCCGGCGCCTGACTACGGGCGCTCCTCCCCATGACTGCGCTACAATACCGCAGTCCGGCCGCACGGGCGCCGACACACGTTGTCGGCTACCCCACGTGCATGTGCTATTATGTTGCATATGTTACATCGTGTGTCTACCCCATCATTATATAAGAGGCCTTGGATACAAGTGTCCAATTAGTAAACAACTTCATATACTATATAAACATAATACAACCCCCAGTCCAATTGTAACCTATCTTGTACACTACATTCGACACAACTCTAACAGTTCTAGTGACAGAAAGCAGGAGCATAAACTTCGTACTTAACAAGCAAGCAAACCTTGAAAGTAAAGTTCCCTTTTAAATTAACTGGAGCGGGACCAATGTTTTCTTTAAGAAAATTTTGGACATTCTGAAAATCTTAGTAAAATAAAAGATGAGAAAACAAACAGCCACCCTTCTAGTGGTAGATAATAAATAGACATGTGATAAATCACGAGTGGACATAGTTCCACGCGAGGCTATAATCTTAACCACGCATTCCTTCAAGATGCGTTCAGTATACATACAAATAATCATGTATAAATTGCTTCAGCATTTCATAATGATAGTATTAACTTACGTATGCCAGACATCAATAACTACACCGGACCCACAATTTTAAATAGGAGAGTTACTCTTCATTTATGTGGAGCAGCGTGGCAATGCTAACCTGCACTAATGACGGCCTACATTTTCTTCCCTTTTCTATCCACCACGCTGATCCCTTCGATTACCCAAATACCATGGCGTTCAGGTAGGGGACGCAGCTCCATGCCGCGTGAGGGCTACCTGCACTAAGCTATATTGAACTATGACGCAAAACAAAATCCTTAGATGTATCACTTTCTTACCCAAAAAAATCAGTTGGTTCATTCGTCATAATTAACTTGAATTATGAAAAATACAATTTGTATTTTAAAATGCAACCTTAATAAAGAAAGTACATCAATTAACAAAACATCAGGCGAAAATTAATAGGACAGTCAAGATATATTTTTACACGTCTTAATAGAGAATACTGAGACATCACCAATATGACTTTGGTTTTGATCTCAGCTTTACAATCATACTTTGGATGTTAAACAAAAATTACAATACACATTTGTGAACAAATTAGGGACATCAAAATTCACTCACGAATTTCTAACTGAACTTAACAATATGAAAATATCTACAAGCTGTATTTAATTACCAAAAAATATATGAGCAAGTTTATCATGGTTGCAGCTAAGTTCGTGTGCTCGGCCAATGATCTATGTACTAGTAGTACTGTATTAGTCGATAAATGTATGTTTAACCACAGTAGTATTGCAGCTAGGCTTCTTTTGATGAGTGACATTAATACTCCACTAATCCATAGTACTATGAGTGCACTGAACAATCTACTAGCGTAATAAAAAGAAGAAGAACTAACTGCACTACTTACCGCAGGCTGGGTGAGTACTTTTAACTAGGAACAGGCCTCATTTACTACAGCCCAGGTCACGAATGTTAAATGCACTGATGGGTAGCCTGCCACCTTGCACCCTGATCATAAACACACAAGTCTTTCTGCATTAAATTCAGTTATAGCTGGCCCATGTCTACTTTATTAACGTTGTGTATTCACTCACTTATCCATGTGTATTGCCGCAGTATCCAATCAATCGCTATATTAAGTACGAATCGTCTAGCAGCAATCATCGATCAGGATAACATCCTCGCGTGCCACCATGTACCAAAAATTCGCGTCCATAGACATACCCTGATATAGTTTTGGACTATGTGCATCCCCTAATTGCAGAACCATCGAGCGCATAAGGCATGGGCCATAACAGATGCATTAAATGAACGGATGCAAATCAATATTAAGGACAATTAAGTTGTCGGTATCACTCTCGTGTGGTGGAATTGACCCCTATGGTCGGTCATCGGTCCTTTCCTGACGATGGTGTTTGTCCTTGTTGTCTATTTGATTTGTACCTACAGTAGCTGGGACGTCTTTGTTTCTTACGATGTGATTTATGTAGGCTTGGACAGCTCACTCACCTAGCCAATCATATAGTGGGTGGGATGTTGGGACCAATCCGATTGAACCCCAGCATGCATTGTTCTAAAAAGTGGCCCATGGACGAATGGATACCAACCATGTATCCTGCCTAAAATTCCTATCTTCTCAACTGCACATGGCCGTGTTGCCCCTTCTCAATGTCGGTCTCTCTCCATGGTAGCCTAATTGAAAGGTCTTTAGCCTCCTGGTGAGCGTTGCGATGGATTGGCTTCCTTCTTCAGCCTCACATGTTTTGTTGCACCCGCACCTCTAGACACACAGTACAAATCATGTTTCCATTTCACTATGATTATCAGTCACGCATGAACGAAATGAATGTAAGATCAGTGTATTCGTAACAATATATTCCTAGTTTCCATCTCATATTCCTGGTCTTGTAGAGGGACAAGGCAGGATAACAATAAATTTATTTTTGGACAGAGCAAGAATAAACGCCCAAGGGCGCATTCTATTGCTGCTGCAGCAGCAGCTAGGCCAGCCCCTGTTCTGAGACCGAGAAGACCCGAGTTTTTGTACTCCCTCCATCCTGAAATTTAGTAGTGCATATTAATTTTTATTAACGTTAAAATTTGCAAACTTTGACCGAGTTAACAAAAAATTCATTAACATCTAGAATATCAAAACAATACGATTAGATGCATCTTGAATACAGTTTAATGTGGTATATATTTCTTATTGTAAATATAAAAATAACTTTCTTTATAAACCTGATCAAAGTTTGTGACATTTGACTTTTGCGAAAAAAACTAATGTGCATTGTATTATGCTGTAATCGTCTCTACAAGCTCTAACAAAATCCTCAAAAGAAGAAGAAAAGTAGTTTTGCTAGTTCCCAGTCGACTTAGAGTTAGTTACTCCCTCCATCTGAATGCATGGGCGACGAAGACATCCAATGTGAGAGAAAAGGATTTGCGCTCATAATCGCATCCTTTAATTACTGGATTTCCATTGTGAACGAGTTGAGTAATTAAGGTAATAACTGCTGACGAAACTGGCACCATGGTTGGTTGTGTTATTGCTTCAAGCTTTTCTGCTATTGCAGTATTTTCTTCAGGAGCTCGTATTCCTTGCCTCTTGTGGGGAACTGGCGCTATAGCGCTCATCGTGTGCAGGTGGGCTGGCCCATTCTTAATATTCTTGTTACAGCTCGCAAAGATTTTTTGTGGGGTCAGCCAGTAATTTCAACCAGTTTTCCCGCTCGGTTATTCCTAGTGGCTTTTATTTAATCAAAAAATGCATGTATAATTTAACATTTTGAAAGAAAATAAAAATGTAAAAATATTCAAGGATATTGAAAAATGTCACTCCCTCCGATCAATATTAACTAACACTTCTTTAATATAATTTCAGTAAAATTGTACTAAGGGATCGTCAGTAAATATGGATTTGAGGAAGTGGCAGAATTAAAAATAATCGTCGATTTAAAAAAAATCTTTAATTTGAAAAATAATTAATCAATTAAAAATGTTCATTACCTTGAGAAACAATATGAAAATGTAAAAAGTGTTCACAAATTTAATGAAATTAGGATAAAGAATTTCATGAAATTTGCAAAACCCATGAATCTAAGACAATAATCTTGAATTTGATAAAAAAAGGTCGCGAATTGGAAAATATGTTCAAAACATGCAATAAAAGAAATTGATTTACAAAAATGTTCATGATTGGAAAATATTGGATTTTAATATTATTCCATTGATTTTGAATAGTGTTCACGAATTTTAAAATATTCATGAACTAAACAAAGGAAAAAATAACGAAAACAAAAAATAAAAAATAAAGATGAACCAAAAAATAGGGAAAGAAAAAAAATGCAAAACTATTCAAGAAAAAGCGATGCGGAACCTTCTATAACATTTACGAAAATGATTGAAAGGTACTAAAATTGGAAATACTCTCCCATGCCTACATGGGTCAGCCAGCTTCGGAAACTATGCCAGTGGGGGTTTGCGTAGTGGAAAAGCATTATTTGGCGGTTGCGTCTGGTATAGGGAGCTGCTATGTACGTCAGCTACGGGTACATGCATTCTCGTCGTCAAGTGCATGATCAATACCCGACCACTCCCATCTCCGTCGTGGCCTCGACGCCGGTGAACGACCACCGCTACGGTCATCCGCCTCTGTTCCCTCTCTCTCTCTGTTTAAAACTGACAGGGGGGCCACCTGTGAGTGAGTCTACTCTCGCCCGAAGCGTTATGCAAGTGGAGGCGTAAACTGAGTTAACGCCTTCGACGTGACCGCCCCATGGATTTTCTGGATTTTCATTTTAGTTCAATCTAAACTAGAATTTTGACCAAACTTTGTGGGACGAAGGTCCATGGTGTGGCTAAAGTGCGAGACCCTTGCAGAGTGTAAGAATCTATTCGAATAGTTGAGTCCACAGTATTGGACACAGTTCTTAGTAAGTCTCACACCCTGATCAACAACGGTGATGGGATAACTTGTTTAATGAAGGACGAACTCATCCCAGAATGACTGATGGGGTAAGAATTTGTCAGAAAGACGTTGATGATTTTGAGGTAATCACGGGGTGATCATGGGATTAGATGTTTGACTAGATATTCAAGGGTAAGGATGACCATCTGACCTTAAACGATGGTACCTATTGTACGCAACCATCAACATCGCGCTCCTAAGTCATTGTTGCCAAAATCACCGCCGTCTTCTGCTTTGATACCACTTCTTAGAATTTCGGAGGCTCCTAGTCGATCTAGCGAGGATCAAGAATCACACGAGCACGATACCGAGATTTTGTTAACGAGTTTATTTCAATTCAGAATATAAATGTTAAATTTACTAGAGGAAACTAGGTTGGGAATGAAGCTGAGTGGAAGAGTTGTTTACCAAAGGGTTGGAAAATAGGCCTCCACAAAATATTTCATTTTTTCTTGGACTTGTCCTTATTTTTCTATGGGTTTAGGTAAATTTTTCTGACATTTCGTCATTCCTTGGCGACTTTTTTTTCGTGATTTCTCCAAAATTCTGAATCATTCCCATAATACTCCTGGGCCTCTTTTATATCTTTTCATAATCTCTTGGGCTTTTGGAAAGAGGAGCGGGGCCAGCGCATAACCGGCGGACACAACAAAAGGAAATCACTATTAGAGACAATTAAGTTGTCGGTGTCACTCTTGTTTGGTGGAATTGACCATCGGTCCTTTCTTGACGCTGTTGTTTGTCCTTGTTGTCATTTTCGTAGGTACCTACAGTAGGTGGGATGTCTTTGTATGGTAGGATGTGATTTAAGAAGGCTTGGACAGCTCACTCACCTGACCAATCAAATAGTGGGTGGGATGTTGGGACCAATCCGGTTGCACGAGGCGTGCATTGCTGTAAAAAGTCGGCCCACGAAAGAATAGATACCAACCATGTATCCTTCCTAAAATTCCTAGCTTCTCACCTGCACATGGTCGTGCTGCCCCTTCTCACTGTCCTTCTCTCTCCATGGTAACCTGATTGAAAGGTCTCTGGCCTCTTGGCGAGCGCTGCGATGGACTGGCTTCCTTCCGGACACATAGTAAAAATCATGTTTCCATTCCAACTTCCTAGTCTTACAGAGGCACATGGCAGGATAACAATCAATATATTTTGGACTGACCAAGAATAAACGCCCGAGGGCGCATTCTATTGCATCAGCAACAATAGCTGGGCCAGCCCCAGTACTGAGAGTGATAAGACCCTAGTCTTTCTACTCCCTCCATCCTAAAATTTAGTAGTGCATATTAAATTTTTCTTAACATTAAAATTTGCAACCTTCTATCGAGTTAACAAAAAAAATATTAACATCTAGAATATCAAATAAAAACCATTAAATGCATCATGAATACATTTTAATGTGGTATATATTTCTTATTGTAAATATAAAATAACTTTATTTATTAACGTGATAAAAGTTTGTGAAGTTTGACTTTGGCCACAAAAACGAATGTGCACTGTATTATGCGGTCATCGTTGTTACAAGCTCTAAGGAAATCCTCAAAAGAAAAAGAAAAACAGTTTTGCTAGTTCTCAATTGACTTAGAATTAGTTACCCCCTCCATTTGAATGCATGGTGCATATTACCAACGTGCGGGGCGACAAAGACATCCGATGTGTGAGAGAGGGATTTGCGCTCATAATCGCATCCTTTTAATTACTGGATTATCATTCTGATCGGGCTCAGTAGTTGAGGTAATAACTGCGGACGAAACTGTCACCATGGTTGGTTGTGTTATTGCTTGGAGCTTTTCTGCTATTGCAGTATTTTCTTTGGGAGCTCCTATTCCCCGCCTCTTATGGGGAATTGGCACTATAACACGCATCTGGTGCGGGTGGGCTGGCCCATGCTTAAGCTTCTTGTTCCAACTTGCAAGGATCGTTTTTTGGGGTCAGCCTATTATTTCAGCCAGTTTTCCTGTTGCGTTGTTCCTAGTGGCTTTTATTTATCCAAAAAATGCATGTATAATTTTACATTTTGATAAAAAAATAAAATTGTAAAACTATTGAAGGATATGGAAAAATATTACTCCCTCCGATCAATATTAGTTGACACTGCTTTAGTATAATTTCTGTAATATTGTACTAAGGCATCGTTAATTGATATGGATTTGAGGGAGTAAGAGATTTAAAAAATGCTCGTCAATTTTTAAAAAAATGAATTTGAAAAAATGTTAATCTGTTAAAAATATTCATTAATTTGAAAAACAATATGAAAATGTAACAGTTTTCACAATGTTTACAAAATTTGAATATATTATTTATGTAGTTTGCAAAACCCATGAATCTAAGACAATAATTTCGAATTTCCTAAAATAATGGTCACGAATTGGAAAATATGTTTAAAACATGCAATAAAGATATTGATTTACAATAATGTTCATGATGTTACTATTTATTAATTATATATATATGCATATATTATTGGATTAAATATAGTTTTCACTGATATTATAGTAGTGTTGAGGAATTTTAAAATATTCATGAACTAAAGAAAGCAAAAAAAAGAACGAAAACAAAAAAAGGAAAAATAAAGATGAACCAAAAAATCGAAAAAGAACAAAAATGGAAAAAACGTCAAGAAATAAATGCAAAACAATTCAAGAAAATCCGGTGCAGAACCTTCTAGAACCTTTACAAAAATGGTTGACAGGTCCTAAAATTGGAAATACTGGCCCTTGCCTACATGGGCCGGCCAGCTTCCGAAACTTTGCTAGTAGGGGTTTGCGTAGCGGGATATAAGGAGCTCCTATGTACGTCAGCTCTGGGTACAAGTGTGTTCGTCGTCAAGCTCACGATCCATACCCGCCCTCTCCCACCTCCATCGTGGCCTCTACACCGGCGAACGTCCACCGGTACGCTCGCCCGCCTGTATTCCCTCTCTCTATGTTTAAAACTGACAAGGGCCCCACCTGTGCATGATTCTACTCTCTCCCGAAGCTTTATCCAAGTGGAAGCGTAAACCAAGTTTATGCCTTCTATGTGGCCACCCCAGGGATTTTTTGGACTTTTGTTTCAATTCAATCTAAACCAAAATTTTGACCGAATATTGGTCGTACATTACTTTTAAACCACAATTCCAAATTTGTTGGGTTTCTTTGCGTTATTTCTCTTTAAGCTTCTTTATTTGCAGGAAAAATATTATTTTTCTCTACTGTCTAGAATTTCTCGACAGAGAAAAATGCTCTCCGTGATATGTATAAATACAATCAAAAATGTTTTTCAGAATGATTTAAATATTTGAAGACCAGTAGTATTTTCACACTCCCTTGGAGCAAGGCAAGCCAGAGCTCTCATTTCCATCGTTGCATTACAATGCCATGGTTTAATATGATAATTTTTCCATAATTAGAATTATATAGAAATGATTTGCTCATCTCCGGGATGTGTTACTGCCAGGTTGATAACAGGATTAAATATGACTAGTATTTTGCAAGCTTGATGCATGATACCAACATGCCATTAGGTTAGTAGATCACTGTCCATGATTACTACGTGATAATGTCTCAATTATCAAGTTGGTAGCAGTAGCCTGATCATATTATTCATTGGACTACTAGTTGAATACTGTTAAGACTTGAATCGCAATGATATCGGAGTAACTAAGAAGTCACATGGGGATAAATTCCTTCATTCGTTGATCAAGTGCCATTGAACCGAGCTTCAGAGTGCAATCGCATTTGCCTTTATGGGGGTGGGGGGGCTGACTCGGGCTACCATGTGCACTCTTATCGGTACCACCAAAGAGGGAAGGTCATGCATCTGTGCTACCCTGATCAGGTAGGCGGCGATAATATTGTGAGCCTGGTTTAGTCTATGTGGTACTGGGTCCCAATGGGGACAGTATTAGCCACGAGGTGGCACCTGTCCAACAGCGACGCAAGAGGACACCCAATGTATGACCCAAGGGCATGTCGATGATACAGTAAAAGTGTCATAAGATAGACAAGTTTTGTTAGACGAAGGTCCATGGTGTGGGTAAAGTGCAAGACTGTTGCAGAGTGTAATAATCTATAGGAATAGGCGAGTCCACGGTATTGGAAACAGTTCGTACTTAGTCTCACTGTCTGATCAACACCAATGATGGGATGACTTGTTTAAATGATGGAAGAACTCATCTCAGAATGACTGACGAGGTAAGAATTTGGTAGAAAGACGTTGATGATCTTGAGGTAATCACGGGGTGATCATGAGATTAGTTGGTTTCACTAGATATTCAAGGGTAAGGGTCACCATGTGACCTTAAACGATGGTAACTATTGTAGGCCACCATCAACATCATGCTCCTAAGCCGTCGTTGCCAAAATCACCGGCTTCTTCTTCTTTGATGCCACTTTTTAGAATTAGTGCGTGGCTCGGAGTCAATCTATAGAGGATCAAGAAATCACATAAGCACGACACCGAGATTTTGTTAACATGGTTCACGGATACGACAACATCCCCGGCGCCTGACTACGGGCGCTCCTCCCCATGACTGCGCTACAATACCGCAGTCCGGCCGCACGGGCGCCGACACACGTTGTCGGCTACCCCACGTGCATGTGCTATTATGTTGCATATGTTACATCGTGTGTCTACCCCATCATTATATAAGAGGCCTTGGATACAAGTGTCCAATTAGTAAACAACTTCATATACTATATAAACATAATACAACCCCCAGTCCAATTGTAACCTATCTTGTACACTACATTCGACACAACTCTAACAGTTCTAGTGACAGAAAGCAGGAGCATAAACTTCGTACTTAACAAGCAAGCAAACCTTGAAAGTAAAGTTCCCTTTTAAATTAACTGGAGCGGGACCAATGTTTTCTTTAAGAAAATTTTGGACATTCTGAAAATCTTAGTAAAATAAAAGATGAGAAAACAAACAGCCACCCTTCTAGTGGTAGATAATAAATAGACATGCGATAAATCATGAGTGGACATAGTTCCACGCGAGGCTATAATCTTAACCACGCATTCCTTCAAGATGCGTTCAGTATACATACAAATAATCATGTATAAATTGCTTCAGCATTTCATAATGATAGTATTAACTTACGTATGCCAGACATCAATAACTACATCGGACCCACAATTTTAAATAGGAGAGTTACTCTTCATTTATGTGGAGCAGCGTGCCAATGCTAACCTGCACTAATGACGGCCTACATTTTCTTCCCTTTTCTATCCACCACGCTGATCCCTTCGATAAGCCAAATACCATGGCGTTCAGGTAGGGGACGCAGCTCCATGCCGCGTGAGGGCTACCGGCACTAAGCTATATTGAACTATGACGCACAACAAAATCCTTAGATGTATCACTTTCTTACCCAAAAAAATCAGTTGGTTCATTCGTCATAGTTAACTTGAATTATGAAAAATACAATTTGTATTTTAAAATGCAACCTTAATAAAGAAAGTACATCAATTAACAAAACATCAGGCGAAAGTTAATAGGACAGTCAAGATATATTTTTACACGTCTTAATAGAGAATACTGAGACATCACCAATATGACTTTGGTTTTGATCTCAGCTTTACAATCATACTTTGGATGTTAAACAAAAATTACAATACACATTTGTGAACAAATTAGGGACATCAAAATTCACTCACGAATTTCTAACTGAACTTAACAATATGAAAATATCTACAAGTTGTATTTAATTACCAAAATATATATGAGCAAGTTTATCATGGTTGCAGCTAAGTTCGTGTGCTCGGCCAATGATCTATGTACTAGTAGTACTGTATTAGTCGATAAATGTATGTTTAACCACAGTAGTATTGCAGCTAGGCTTCTTTTGATGAGTGACATTAATACTCCACTAATCCATAGTACTATGAGTGCGCTGAACAATCTACTAGCGTAATAAAAAGAAGAAGAACTAACTGCACTACTTACCGCAGGCTGGGTGAGTAGTTTTAACTAGGAACAGGCCTCATTTACTACAGCCCAGGTCACGAATGTTAAATGCACTGATGGGTAGCCTGCCACCTTGCACCCTGATCATAAACACACAAGTCTTTCTGCATTAAATTCAGTTATAGCTGGCCCATGTCTACTTTATTAACGTTGTGTATTCACTCACTTATCCATGTGTATTGTCGCAGTATCCAATCAATCAATATATTAAGTACGAATCGTCTAGCAGCAATCATCGATCAGGATAACATCCTCGCGTGCCACCATGTCCAAAAAATTTGCGTCCATAGACATACCCTGATATAGTTTTAGACTATGTGCATCCCCTAATTACAGAACCATCGCCGCATAAGGCATGTGCCATAACAGATGCATTAAATGCAAGGATGCAAATCACTATTAAAGACAATTAAGTTGTCAGTATCACTCTCGTGTGGTGGAATTGACCCCTATGGTCGTTTATCGGTCCTTTCCTGATGCTGGTGTTTGTCCTTGTTGTCTATTTGATTCGTACCTACAGTAGCTGGGACGTCTTTGTTTCTTACGATGTGATTTACGAAGGCTTGGACAGCTCACTCACCTGGCCAATCATTTAGTGGGTGGGATGTTGGGACCAATCCGATTGAACCCCGGCATGCATTGTTCTAAAAAGTGGCCCATGAACGAATGGATACCAACCATGTATCCTGCCTAAAATTCCTATCTTCTCATCTGCACATGGTCGTGTTGCCCCTTCTCAATGTCGTTCTCTCTCCATGGTAGCCTAATTGAAAGGTCTTTAGCCTCCTGGCGAGCGTTGCAATGGATTGACTTCCTTCTTCAGCCTCACATGTTTTGTTGCACCCGCACCTCTAGACACACAATACAAATCATGTTTCCATTTCACTATGATTCTCAGTCATGCATGAATGAAATGAATGTAAGATCAGTGTATTCGTAACAATATATTCCTAGTTTCCATCTCAACTTCCTGGTCTTGCAGAGGGACATGGCAGGATAACAATAGATTTATTTTGGACTAAGCAAGAATAAACGCCCGAGGGCGCATTCTATTGCTGCAGCAGCAGCAGCTAGGCCAGCCCCTGTTCTGAGACTGAGAAGACCCGAGTCTTTGTACTCCCTCCATCCTGAAATTTAGTAGTGCATATTAATTTTTATTAACGTTAAAATTTGCAAACTTTGACCGAGTTAACAAAAATTTCATTAACATCAAGAATATCAAAACAATACGATTAGATGCATCTTGAATACAGTTTAATGTGGTATATATTTCTTACTGTAAATATAAAAATAACTTTCTTTATAAACCTGATCAATGTTTGTGAAGTTTGACTTTTGCGAAAAAAACTAATGTGCATTGTATTATGCGGTAACCGTGACTACAAGCTCTAACAAAATCCTCAAAATAAAAAAGAAAAATAGTTTTGCTAATTCCTAGTCGACTTAGAATTAGTTACTCCCTCCATCTGAATGCATGGGCGACGAATACATCCAATGTGAGAGAAAGGGATTTGCGCTCATAATCGCATCCTTTAATTACTGGATTTCCATTGTGAACGAGTTGAGTAATTAAGGTAATAACTGCTGACAAAATTGGCACCATGGTTGGTTGTGTTATTGCTTCAAGCTTTTCTGCTATTGCAGTATTTTCTTCAGGAGCTCCTATTCCCTGCCTCTTGTGGGGAATTGGCGCTATAACGCTCATCGTGTGCAGGTGGGCTGGCCCATTCTTAAGATTCTTGTTCCCGCTCGCAAAGATTTTTTTTGTGGGGTCAGCCAGTAATTTCAACCAGTTTTCCCGCTCCGTTCTTCCTAGTGGCTTTTATTTAATCAAAAAATGCATGTATAATTTAACATTTTGAAAGAAAATAAAAATGTAAAAATATTCAAGGATATTTAAAAATGTTACTCCCTCCGATCAATATTTACTGACACTTCCTTAGTATAATTTTAGTAAAATTGTACTCAGGGATTGTCAGTTAATATGGATTTGAGGAAGTAGCAGATTTCAAAAATGCTTCTCAATTTAAAAAAATTATCATAAATTCTAAAAAAATGTTCATTAATACAAAGAAGGTTCATTAATTTGAGCAAAAATATGAATATGTAAAAGTGTTCACAAATTTTATATAATTTGAACAAAAAATTTCATGAAGTTTGCAATACCATGAATCTAAGACAATTATCTTGAATTCGATAAAAAATAGTCACGAATTGGAATATATGTTCAAAATATGCAATAAAAGATATTGATTTACAAAAGTGTTCATGATTTTATTTTTATTAATTATATATATATATATATATATATATATTGGATTAATATATGCTTCATTAGTTTTAGAATACTGTTCAGGAATTTTAAAATATTCATGAACTATACAAAAGAAAAAAAAGGAAAACAAAAAAAGGAAAAATAAAGATGAACCAAAAAGTAGAAAAAGAAAAAAAACTCAAGAAAAAAATGCAAAACAATTCTAAGAAATCCGGTGCAGAACTTTATAGAACCATTACAAAATGGTTGAAAGGTCCTAAAATTGAAAATACGCCCTTGCCGACATGACCGTCTAGCTACAAAAACTTTGCTAGTGGGGGTTTGCGTGGCGGGAAAGCATTATTTGGCGCTTGCGTCAGATATAGGGAGCTCCTATGTATGTAAGGTATGGTACAAGCGTGCTCGTCGTCAAGCGCATGATCCATACCCGCCCTCCCCAGCTCCGTCATGGCCTCGACACCGGCGAACTCCTTGCTCTAGTGCTTCAAATGTTAGTCTCCCCAGCGCTCAACTCTCTCTCACAGACTTGGCTATGGTGGGAGAAGGATTTGAGTGGAAAGTAACTTGGGGAAGGCTAGAAATCAAGGTTTAAATGGTAGGAGTGGAAACTCATGATCTCAACACATGATTAGGTGGTTCTCTATTAGAAAATGGGTAGTTGAAGTCTAGGCACAATCTGATGGCTCTCTCCACTAAGGAAGAGGGGTTGGTGGGGTATATACAGCCTCCACTAAAAAATTCAACCGTTACACACTTTTCGCACAACTAGGTGGCATCGATCAGAAATATCGGTGGCATCGATCAGAAATATCGGTGGCATCGAGCTGTACAAAAGATATGAACGTCAGAGATCACGGTGGGATCGACTGGGGACAACCCGGAAGGACCGATGTGCAATGGCAAGGGCAAACCTTATTTCGGTAGCACCGATTGCATCAACTCGGTAGGACCGAAGTGAACCAATAGGGCACTATGATGGTTTTAATGATGATCCTGCATGTATTTTGTGTGTATCTCACAGGGGGATTTAAAAAAACCCGTGAATTAACTTGGGTCATAGGTGTGGTTTTGGCTGTTTTGACTGCATCATTTGGTGTAACTGGTTATTCTTTGCCTTGGGATCAAATTGGCTATTGTGCAGTCAAAATTGTAACAGGTGTACCTGACGCCATTCCGGTAATAAGATCGCCTTTAGTGGAGTTATTACGCGGAAGTGCTAGTGTGGGCCAATCCACTTTGACTCGTTTTTATAGTTTACATACTTTGTACTGCCTCTGCTTACTACTCCCTCCTTTCCGGTTTATAAGGCTCAATTCAAAAATCTCACCAATCAAGGTAGATGGTGAGTGACGGAATATTTTTTGTAGTTTGCAAAAGCACCTAATTAATGCTCTTGTTTTTCTCAAAAAATTATGTTTATCAATCCATTAATTGCAATGCATGCATGCATAAATTACATGCATTGGTCAATTTTCTCTCAATACTTGCATGCAATGATTCAATGCACCTTGGAATCTGAACATGTGTTGGGAAACAACCAAATTGAGCCTTATAAAATGAAAAAACTAAATTTTTGAGATAATCCCTATAAACCGGAAAGGAGGGAGTACCGTATTTATGTTAATGCACTTTCCAATGATACGTAAGCAAGGTATTTCGGGTCCTTTATAGGGAAGGCATATCATAGAGAATTATAATTATCATATATCATATCAGGTAGGTTGTGGTATTTCATTGCTAAGAAAGTTGGCAAACCACCTCAGTGGGACCGATTGAACACTCAGTGAGACCGAAATAATTGCAGACGATTACAGAGAGTTTGCAAGGCCATCTCGGTGGGACCAAGATCCATATCGGTGGATTCGATTTGTTATGGTTTGGCAGTGGCAGTGTCCTGGTGAACTCGATGGCCCCGGATAGGTGTGTTTTTGTGGGACAAAAATATCCTAGAGTTCAAAAAATCTTCTTGGAATTCAAAAAATCTTCTTGGTATTCAACACTTGTTCTTGGTATTAAAAAATTATTCTTGGAACTGAAATTATGTTCTAAGATCCGATAGATGTTCACCTAAAAAAAGATACGATAAATGGTCAAGTCATTAAAAATGTTTTTGGAATTCAAAAATTATTCAATGCATTCAAAACAGGTTCTAGGATCCAACTTTTGTTCTAAGATTCGAAACTTTTTCTAGGATTCATTTTTTTAATATTAAAATAAATGTTCTAAGGTTCAAAAATGATGTTGGAATTTAACATATGTTCTAAGGTTTACAAAACATTCTTGGAATTCAAAAGATGTGCTTGGTTTGAAAAAGATATTCTGGGAATCAAAATTATGTTCTATCAATCGATAAATGTTCAAGATGTTTAAAAATGTTCTTGGAATTAAAAAAATGTTGTTAGAATCGAAATTATGTTATAAGTTTGAAAAAAATATTCTTTGATTGAAATGACCTATGATTTAAAAAATGTTCTAGGATTGAGAAAATTATTCTTGGATTTGAAAAATTGTTCTTCATATTAAAAAAAATGTTCTTGGAACTGAAGTTATGTTCTAAGATTTGAGAAACTGTTCAAGACATTTAAAAAATGTTCTTGAAATTTAAAAATTATTTGAGACATACAAAAAAGGTTTTAGGATTCATATTTTGTTCGAAAAAATTAAAAAAACTGGATTGAAAAAATGTTATATTCATGCTTAAATCATTTTTGGACGAAATTATTATTAGAAGCTGAATTAACAATCTATCCGTGCTCAAATACATTGTGATTCGAACATAGTACCAAGACAACAAACAAAACATGAATTTCCTTAATATATGGTTCAGAATAACTTCTCTATTTCTGATGCAATATTGTGGTGGGAGATACATAGGAAAACAACATGCAAAAGAAAAATGCAATCTTTAGAACACATGCATACAGGGTAGAAATTCTGTTATATGAACTAGACAGCTGAATGCTTTCTGACGTATACATTGATGGGACAGAAATGGAAGTACAAATCAACGTAATCATCTACTTGTAACTACTCCTGTCCTTTCTGAAAACAATCTGCCGAGATTGAGGAGTGATTTCCAAAAATCGTTGAACAGAAAAACACTGGAGTAAGCGCAGATTAGTTTGTATCAAAAAATGTAACAAGGTCTATGAAGAATCAGGTACAGAAATAGTGGAGGAAAATCAGATCAGCAAGCAACTAGCTAGTGTTTTTCCAGGGAAGCAAGTAGTTACTGTTAGCTAAACAGTGTGCACACGTAGTTAAATTGACATCACAAAACTTGCAGATTAGAGAGGTAGACGCTAATTAAGCTGCCAAACAAACTAGGAGGTGCTTCAAATTAATTAACTGAACATTCAAAAGCAGAGTAGAATGCATTGTGAAGATAACCACATTAAAAGGGGTAATGACTATTTGTGAACTAGAAAATTATATGATTTGCATGGAAACAAAATAATGTTGAAATGAATACTAGGTTACTCAACATTTTCAAGAGAAGACACCTCCTGTATCTACGAGCATTTACCGGAAAAACCAAGCGAGATTCAACGGATTTGTTTACAGTAGCAGCTAGCTCATGCATAACAGAGAAACAAGACTCTTGAGTGGTGTTGGTCACCGGCGATATATATAGAGTGTCCGTCTTCGGCAAAGAGTGGGGGTCAAGAGCATTGCTAACATTAGCATATCATAAAAGAAATCTAGTGAGCACCAAGACTAAGCTGTAGAACAATGGAGCTAAATAGTAGAACAATTCCACACAACTTCAATCCTATAACAGGTCTAGTACAAGTTCTGGTTGTAACCTAGAAGAGAACTACATCAGTATCACCAGAACCATCGCCACTGCCAGAGGCGGACCACGAAAAAAATTTAAGGTGTGGCGAAGTCTCACTAAGATTTATTTTTTATACGAATCAAAGAGTCAATACACACTAACAAGTAACAACACTGACTAACAATACACACTACGAACGAATAACCAAATACAATGGAAATGTAGACATGTCTCAATAGGAAAACAACCTAAAACATACCGATAATGAAGCTTTTAATGGCGTGTAGAAGACCCAGGCAATGGCAGTGCCCTACCTTCCTTCTGAAAATCTTCCTTAATTTTATCAAGATCAATACTTTTGAAGATCGCTCGCTCAATGTAACACACCATCAAGTCATTAAGCCAGCCATCAGACATCTTGCTGCGCAACTCAGTCTTGATGATTTTCATTGATGAGAAGGCTCTTTCAACTGTTGCCGTCGCTACCGGTAGTAGCAATGCCAACTCAATGAGACGATAAACAGCAGGAAACATGACATGCCTTTCAAGTTCAACCATCTTTTTAGCTAGGCTTGCAATATCATGACAAGCTCTAAATTCTTCAATTCTTCTCATATGGATAATGAATAGCTCGAGGTTATCAACTATATGTTCACGTTCATAATCTGAGAAATCCTCACAATAAATCTCTGTAAGTCTAGCAAGCTTATTCACATTGAACCTAGAAAAGGAGTTTCTTGGGTCAAGACAAGAGAAGTTCTGGAGCAGCTCTGAAGATACCTCATTGAAACGATGATCAAACTCTGTGGTGATGGAGTCTATGGCAGCATAGAAGGTGTCCACACGAAAAAAATGATCAGCTGTGACATTGTTTCGTCCACCTTTTCTTGATTTTCCCCACTTTGTAAACATGTCATCCATATTTGGTATTGGAATGTCGTTTTTGGTGCAAAAGGCTTTGACATCTTCCAAGAGTGGCTCCCAACCATCATTTCTCCAATTGATCAAACGTGTTCTCACATCCGTAACCAATGACATTGCCTGAAATGAGATAATTACAATTTTAGATGCATGTATGTTTTCATGAACAAAATATATCAAGCAGAGTAGATACATATAACATGATCGATCACATACCTGAACAACATTTTGATCCTTCTTTTGCAATAGAAGAGACAAATCATTTGTCATACGAAGGCTCTTTAGCATCATCTTCAGGATGAACACAAAGCTAAAAGTCTCCATTTGATGAACCAAACCTCCTGCTCTACATGGAACACGCACATCATCCTCAACAATGCCCAAAACTTCTATGACTGCATCCCACATTGATTCAATGTGAGATAAGGTTGTGTAATGAGAGCCCCATCTTGTATCTCCAGGTCTGACCAAGGACGTTTCAAATCTGCAATGAGAAGATTAATATATCACTAAAACATGGTTGAATTTAAGGCTTCAAGCTGCTGTTCAAAATTGCTACAAAATTTCAGAAAAATGAGATATTACCTCTTCCTCTTTTCTTTGGATTTACTAGTCCCTTTCCCTTTCCTTCCATCTTCTAGCAATCTAGACAAAAATGAGCCGGTTGGGCATCTTATTAGGTCTAAACAATTACCATCTTCTAGCAATCTAAACAATTGACACTTTGACAAAACAAAAAAGCCACTGCCATCAAAGATTCAAAGTTCAGACTTCAGAGTTCGGTCATGGGCAGAGCCGCAGAGGAGTGGACATGGGGATTACCTGCTGGAGCCGCCGTTGAAGCCGCCGCGCCGCTGGAGTCGCCGCCGGAGCTGCTGCTGAAGCCGCCGCCGGAGCCGCCGCTTGCTGCTGCCGTCGCTTGCTGCGCCACTGGAGCCGCCGCCCCCAGCCTTCCGCGGTTCCGCCGCCCGCGCTCGCTTGGTCCTCGCGCCAGGTAAGCCGGCGCCGCCGGCCCGCCGCGCTAGCTAGGTTTGGGTCTCGGGCAGGGACGGAGCGTGGACTGCGTGGTCGCGGCTGGGTCGTTGGTTTTCTTTTTTTTTAGGTGGGTGGGACCAGAGGGGACGTGGGGTCATGGGCAGAGGGCGCTGGAGCCGGCTGCGTTCGAGGGCTCGAGGCCACCGCTGGCTGCCTGGCTCCTGCGAGCGGAGACAGAGAGCGGCCGAGTGATAGATACATACGTATAATTTGTTTTGCCAATAATCAAGGTATGGCAGGCGCCATACCTCGCCCACCGGAGCGCTCCGCCAGTGGCCACTGCATAAGTATATACATGGAAAATTCAGAGCAACTACACAATTGAAGGGAGATGCTTGTTCACTTCTATAGGCGTATCCAAAACATCTTAAAACATATCCACACAAAAGGGTTATGAACAAAACTGTCAAGCACCAGAACAGAAAATAGTTGACTAGTACTTGCTGTAATGATTTACCTACAACCCTCTAGAACAACCATGATCTGTTAGATCTCAGACGAACCTGCAAATACAAACAGAAAAAGAGAGACGAATGCAGTTGAGGAACTTAGTAAATTGTAATAAAAAACAAACGGGGAACACCGGATCTGACGAACCTCGACCAGTTATCACAAAATTGAAGTGTTATTCCTCGGATTTTGGTTGTCAAAACACCATCTACCAACAACGAAGAACAAAATCAGCTAACCCTAATTCCATCCGAGAGACTTGCAGGAAGGGGAGAGAAGATGAAAATCTAGAGCACCTAGCGAACAAGACGCACGAAGGAGGAAGGAATGAAGACCATGGGGAAGAATCGAGAGGAGCAAGGAGAGAAGGAATCAAAGTAAAGCAGCCGCAGGAAGAAAGGGTAACGAGGAAACAGGTGTGCGCCAATGGAGTCGGTCGAAACAGAAAACAGGAAAAAATGCCGGCCCAAAGACGGGCGAAGGGTGTGTTGGAATAACCACGACGTGCATGGCACTGTGTCCGGCTCGTACACAGAAACAGTCACCGGGTAGGATTAGAAGTAGAGACCGAGTAGGTTAGCTTCTAGTCTATCTTGAGCATATTTATATGCGTGTACTCCTACCCCTTGTACTATCGATTTGTGAAAGTAATACAGATCCAAACAGGCACGATACGTGCCTGTGGCAAAACGCCGGCGTCTTCCGTGTGCGTACGTATTGTGCATCAGCTAGGATAGATCAAGTCGATAGCTAGCTAGCTTACTGCTAGTACTAGTATACGTCCTATCAAAGAATCGATCAGGACAACTTGGTGCTAGCTTTGCACTGCGTTGCGTCCGGCTAGAAGTAGCTTTGTTCGTCGTTCGTCATCGTCGGTCATCGCCTATCGCTGGAAAGTACTCGGCGATGTGGTCTGGCCCAGACCCGACACCGAGTACTTTCCGACGACGATGATGACCGACGACGAACGACGATGACAGACAAAGCTTGCTGACGAACTCGACGAATTGCTTTTACGCCGAGCTGCAACCGTGGTGGAAAGCTAGTCTCCAATATGCAATATGCACGTACACAACAGCCACCACGATCCTTCTTAGCTAGATCGATTTCGGCCGGAAACACACGTACGTACACACACGATTGGATTGCCACAGGGGCGTATCGCTCCTGGTTCTTTATTTCTTCTCACGGTTTGTACAAGGGGCTTTACATGTATATATAGAACCTAGACTAGATTGCACCGAACCGAGTCGATGGCTACTACTAGTCCTATTCAGTTACGTACATGCAAATCCTATTAGGTGACTGTCACGTATCCTATCCGGACACCTGCGTACACACGTACGGGAGAAACCCACGTCGAGTTTAACTCCAACAATCACCCCCCTAAACACGACGCCGTCACGTCACAGCTCCGACGCCGATCCTTCTTTGCATCTCCAAGAACTTCTCTCGATCCAAAACCCACGCACGTCGTGGTTATTCCAACAATCACCCCCCTAAACACGACGTCGTCATGTCACAGCTCGATGCTGACCCAAGCCTTGGTTAGGATGTCCGCCAGCTGATCATCCGTACAACCGTAGTTGACCTTCGTCATCCCTTCTTTCACGCAATCCTTTATGTAAAGATACATCGTATCAATGTGCCTGCTCCTGTCATGCCGAACTGTATCCTCGCGTAGAAAAAACGTAGACTCACTGTCAATGTTGAGCACCACTTGCTCCAGATCTCGATCCATGAGATCACTGTGTAGCCGTCCTAGCCACACACCTTGGCACTCTGCTTCACTTGAAGTCGATGCCACCACTTTCTGCTTTCGTGATAGCCAACTTACTATGCTTTCACCAAGGAAATATGCTACGTCCGAGGTACACTTACGGTCGCCAACAATTCCTTCCTTGCCACTACCACTGTAGCTAATTAGTTTCACCATCTCCTTCTTGCTCATCTCAAGACGAGGTTCCATTGAAGCGACAATATGATTGCAATCTTTCATGCCACGGCTTTCAAGTATCTTCCTTGCATATGCCTCCTGGCATAGTGTGATCCCCTTCGACTTTTGATGTACCTCAATCCCGAGGTTGCAACTCAATAAACCTAGATCATCCATCTTGAAAAGCTCCTTCATTTGTAGCTTAAACTTTGCAATCACCTCTTCATCTGCTCCAGTTATCAACAGGTCGTCGACGTAGATGCCAGCTAGTAGACGATCCCTGACTTCACCTCTCTTGTACATTGGATGCTCTAGTGGGGCTTTCTCAAATCCAAGAGAAATCAAAGTTTGATCAAGTTTGATGCTCCATGCCCGAGAGCCTTGCTGTAGCCCGTACAATACTTTGTGTAGTTTCAGTACCTTGTGTTCCTCTCCCTCTTTGATGAATCCCGGTGGCTGATTCACATACACATCTCCTTCTAACTCGCCATTCAAAAACACAGGTTTTACATCCATGCGATGTATCTTCCATGATTCCTGAACCGCGAGAGCGATGAGTAATTCCACCGATTTCATCTTTGCAACGGGAACGAACACTTCTTCGAAGTCCGCACCTTCCTCTTGCATGTACTCTTTGTCTACTAGCCTTGCTTTGTGGTTCACGGCCCCATCGGCATCTTTCTTGATCATAAATTCCCACTTGAGATCCATGACTTTTTCATTGTTGGGAAGATCCACAAGCACCCATGCATTATTGTCGTGGATCGACCTCAACTCTTCTTCCATAGCCTGACGCCAATATTCCTTCGTATTTGCGCCCTTGAATTCCGCCGGTTCCTCGGCGTTTGCTAGACACCGTCGCCCACTCCCTTTCACTTTTGCCGGGTCAATCGTCCGAAGAGTCTTCTCCGAATATGGGTGTAACACCGGTTGTAGCAGAACAGGTGTAGGTGGCGTTGTCCTCGTCTCTTGTGCCTTCGGAGACGACATTATTTGCATGGCTCCTTGTACCTTCAGGAGTAACTCCTCACCGTTTGCTTCGCACATTGCTTTTGGCAAAGCTAGACTTTCATCCCCGGGTACGGATGTTACCTTGCCGTTCCCATCTTCTTGCATTATAGTGGCCAAGCATGGCAAAACTATACGTACATGCGCTGGTAATGGACCTTGCATATCTCCTGGATCACTTGCAACGTCACTAGGTATAGATGGCCCTAGCTCACCACGTGAGCCACCAAGCCCTCCTGCTGGACTTGTTTGTAGCCCACCATGCGAGCCTTCTCTTGTGGCTAGGCCACCACACGTAGCTGTCTTGGAGGCTCCTTGTGCAGCACTCGCTGCTGGGTGCGAGGCGCCCTTACTCCGCACAAGGGATCCAGCTTTGGTGCCTGCGGCCGGTGCTTTCGGCCTACTCAGCGAGACACCATGTCCAGTGCTATTTTTGTGGCCACCTACGGACCTCTGAACATCACAAAGATTACTTCTCCATGGTCGAGCACACGCAGCTATTGCTGCATCCGCTCCAGCAAAGTTGGCACTTATGCCTGTAACATCGACATAAATTTCGGAATCATCCCCTGCATCTGTAGCTTCGACACAGGTTTCCGAATCATGATCATGATGGCAAACCTTTTCTTCCACGAGCGCGACAATTTCTTTAGCCTGCGCTCGAAGAACTGGATCCTCCTCATCCACGAGTTCAGTCATCAACATCATGTCACCGTCGTCACCTTGCTGGGCCATGAGCGCCTTCTGCTTCGGTGCTTTCTCGCAGTCAGCCTTGAAGTGACCAAGGAGGCCACAGTTATAACACCTCACTTTCCTGATGTCAAACTTCCTCCTCGGTGGTGCAGGTGCAGCCTCATCGTCTGAGTCGTCGTCCGAGTCAGCGAAGTTCTTTCTCGTCGAACGCTGCTTCCCCTTCTTCTTGCTACTGCTTATGGATCCGCCTCTCTTTTCTAGGGCGATCCACTGCGCCTTCGTGAGCATCACAAGCTCATCGTTCCTCCCGTCCCCAAGACTGTATCGCATACGCTCATCATGAGCCTTGTACCGTCCGACAAAATCGTCGATGGAGAGAGTCGCGAGATCGACGCACTGCTCGATCGCCGTGACAATTTGCAGGTACCGGGGAGGGGCTGCGCGCAAGAACCGCCGGACAACCGAGGTCTCCGTAAGGTTTTCACCAAGCGCGCGGATCCGATTGACGAGAGTAGCCACCCGTGAAGCAAACACATCCACGGACTCATCATCGCCCATGACCAAAGTCTCGTAGTTCCTTAGGAGAGTTTGAAGATTGGCTTGCTTGACACGGGTGTGTCCCTCGAACATGAGCTTGAGCATATCCCACACCTCCTTCGCCGTTGCTTTGGCGATTAGGTGCTGGAGGACATCCATCGGCATCACCGAGTAAATCGCTGACGCCGCCTGCCGATCCTTCCGGTGCTCGGCTCCCTCCTTCTTGAACGCGTCGCCTCCGGGATCCACCGCGTCCCATAGCTCGTTGGCGCGGAGACCACACTCCATGAGGGCCTTCCAGACCCCGAAGTTCTCGCGATCAAACCGTGGATACGACGAACTCGCCGGAGCAGCAATTACTTTAGCTGCACCGGAGTACTCCACCAGCTGCTTGGACTTGTCCTCGTCGTCCGACATGATCTCCCGTTACTAGAAGATCAACCTTGCTCTGATACCAATTGTTGGCCCAGACCCGACACCGAATACTTTCCGACGACGATGATGACCGACGACGAACGACGATGACAGACAAAGCTTGCTGACGAACTCGACGAATTGCTTTTACGCCGAGCTGCAACCGTGGTGGAAAGCTAGTCTCCAATATGCAATATGCACGTACACAACAGCCACCACGATCCTTCTTAGCTAGATCGATTTCGGCCGGAAACACACGTACGTACACACACGATTGGATTGCCACAGGGGCGTATCGCTCCTGGTTCTTTATTTCTTCTCACGGTTTGTACAAGGGGCTTTACATGTATATATAGAACCTAGACTAGATTGCACCGAACCGAGTCGATGGCTACTACTAGTCCTATTCAGTTACGTACATGCAAATCCTATTAGGTGACTGTCACGTATCCTATCCGGACACCTGCGTACACACGTACGGGAGAAACCCACGTCGAGTTTAACTCCAACAGGGTGTGCATCGCCCTGACAGTTTGACGTAAAATGTGTCAAATAGGAATTTCCATGATATTGTGTTTTTGCACATGGCAGGTGTTACTGGTCTAGTTAATTTGGGTCAGATTGTTTGGTATTAATAGTAGGTAACATGGCATTGTCGGCATGGGTGCCGACGGTCCAGAGGCCCACCGACCGTACACCTACCCTATATAAATAAATACGGCGCAGCCCTGAGCAAGCACACATCCGCTGACAGAAACAAAACAGAAAAGCCAATAAGCACAAAGTTGAGCTTCACGTACGTACTTGGCTACGCAGAGGGTCCCCGCCGGCAATGGAGGTCCACGTCCTGAGCTCCAAGCTCGTCAAGCCCGCGTCCACCAAGCTGGCCGCCGGCGCCCCCGAGTACATCCCTCTCTCTGTCTTTGACAAGGTGACGTACCAAATGCATATGGCCATGATCTTTGCCTTTGCGGCGCCGGCGCCGGCGCCCACCGCGGCCGCTCTAGAGAAGGGCCTAGCTGCTGCCCTTTCGGAGTACCGCACCTTGGCGGGGCAGCTGGTCCGCAACCGCAGCGAGGGGCCGGTGGTGCTGCTCAATGACCGGGGTGCCCGTGTGGTGGAGGCGTGCGTGGACGCCGACATGGTGGATGTGGATGTGGCCCAGCCCAATCCCAAGCCGGAGCTGCTGCAGCTGCTTCCGGACCTCGAGGAGGAAGCTATCAAGGAGGTGGTGGTGGTGCAGCTCACGCGGTTCAGGTGCGGCTCCCTCGCGGTGGGGTTCGCCCGCAACCACGCCGTCGCCGACGGGCGCGCCACCAGCAACTTCCTCGTCGCGTGGGGACGTGCCACCAGGGGTCTCACTATGGGCCTCCCGCCCATGTACAAGTACAACCACCTCGACCTATTCCAGCCCCGCCTGACCTCTCACTGCATCAACGAGTTGGAGTTGGAGTTCGACCACCGCAATCGCGAGTACTACCTTCCACCACCGCCGGCGCCGGTGCCCACAGCGACCGCCGCCGACAAGAAGGTGATCGTTGTACACAAGGCGCACTTTAGCAAGGACTGGATCGCCGGCCTTCGCGACACCACCTCACAAGGGCGGGACCGCCCGTTTACCCGATTCGAAACTATTCTCGCCCAGCTGTGGCGCGCCATGACACGGGCGCGGGGACTCTCACACGACGACATCTCCACGGTGCGTATCTCGGTGGACGGCCGCAGCCGCCTCGGCATGCCGGCGGAGTATGCCGGCAACCTAGTCCTCTGGGCGTTCCCGCGCGCCAGGGTGTCCGACCTGCTGGGACAACCGCTGAGTCACGCCGCGCAGCTCATCCACGACGAGGTGGCTAGGGTGGCGGACCCGGCCTACTTCCGGTCGTTTGTGGACTTTGCCACCTCCGGCGTTGTCGAGCAAGAAGGACTTGCGCCGAGCTCCGAGATCAACATGAGGGACGTGCTGTGCCCAGACTTGGAGGTGCACAGCTGGCTCACCTTTCAGTTCTACGACATGGACTTCGGCACGGGCACCCCAACGTACGTCATGCCGTCCTACATCCCGGCGGAAGGGCTTATCTTCCTTGCGCCGTCCTACATCGGGGACGGCAGCATCGACGCCTTCGTGCCTGTCTTCCAGGACAACCTCGAGGCCTTCAAGCAGTGTCTCTACTCCATCGATCACCATGACAAAGAGTAGCGAGAGCGAGCCAGGGACGCATGCAGGACATGAATAAATGATGCATCCTCGGATAAAACAGCCCATCCAAGATGGTTTCCTTGTGTGTGTTTTTTTCTTTTTGCCTGAGAATTTCTTAAGAATAAACCGAGTTTAATCTCTACCTAATCTGTCTTTATCTTTTTTTTTACCTACTACTAGCAAACATACATGCTCATGCGTTGCAACGGGAGAATAAAAATTGACGAGCTTCGCCGCGAAGCAAATGCCAATTATCACTAATCAGGTTGGACATGTAGAGGTTAAACTTGACTAGGACAAAAATGATGGATCAATTAACAGCACGACTCCATGGGGCGCTAGATTATGTATTGTACTATGATCGGACAATTAAAATATTGTGCATGCAGGGCTTTCAAAGTAATTTTACCTAGATAAATTTGTTGTTGTTCCTCCATAGCATTAATGTTTGGGGCTAAAGTGTGTATAAGGTGGTTGTCAAGTTTCTTCATAACACACACAACATGCCCATCAGTAGGGACTTCAGGCATGGCATTCTGTTGCTGATCCGAAATAATAGCTTTATTGAGACCAACTAAAGACTCTATTGCCATGACACGTAAATGTCTGTGTTTTGCCCTGCCGCCGCCGTACGCCGCACAGGGCTTTACTCGGCTGCTCCAACCGGCTGCGGCGAGAGGTTGGGGATGAGGTAGAGCCCTGCTGAGATATAGACGAATCATCTTCCGCAAAGTTCTTTCCTAGCCCCAGCTACACGGTACCTACTATCACCACCATCGGTTCACCTTGGGATATGTGCAATGGTTATAGGCAGTCAGACAATTAGCAGACAACATTGTCAGGAATCCCACTGTTGCATTTCTTTTCTTACCAGCACACAGTCTTGACTCAGTCCACTGCACTACGTGCCAGAGGCTGTGTGTCGCATATGTGAAGAGAGGCTGTGTGTTGCATGCAAAGGTGGGGAGAGAGAGTTGTGTGTTGCATGGCGAGTTGTTTTCAATCTCGATGCAAAGCTTAAGAGAGAGAACATGCAATTGCAGAGAGAGAAAGTGTTGCATTCAGCTGACACACTGTTCACACCTCTTTCTTATTAGCAAGTTACTGTTCACCCATGTGACCTGCTCTTGTATGCTGCATGCAATGCAGGGAGATTGCTCTATCTTTTTTTATTCGCAAGAGACCGTTCCCTCTCCTTCTTTTCACTCTCTCTCTTACAAGGTCATAACAAAAGTTCAAACATGTCTGTAATCAACTGCATCTTTTGCATCTGGTCTTGTCTGACTTGACGCAAATCTCAAGGAACAAGAGGCCAATGAACGGTATAGATAGAAGGTGCCATGTAGCCTGAGCTATAAAAAACCACTTTCGGGTGGCGTGGGAGGATGACACGGGGGCCAAGCAGTCAAAAAAACATATGGATGTTGAACGACCTGTGTGCGGCAAGCCATGCTGATGATAATATGTACATCTAGGACTATGATTTTTGAACTCACTAATCCCTCCACATTTGTTGTCGCTGATTTAGTAAAACATTCTATTAAATCAATGATAAGTGATGTGGACCGAAGGGAGTATACAATTGCAGTTTACACTTTGTTTTCGGCTTCAGTCCCTCTGAAGTTTAAAAGCACAAGAATGAGGGGTGGACAGTGGACTCACAGACGAGAAGAAGAAAAAGAATCATTCTACGCCCGAACCCAGCTGGAGTCTTGAGTAACCCGGGCGTTCGATTGCAGGACGCCCCCTGCTTCTCAAAAGCATGCATAAGCAGCGCATGAACACTCAGCTTACTTGTTTCACTCCAACATCACATAGAAAAACTGCACATGTGTCTAATAATAACTGATCTAGGAAGGATTGATAGTTTCCCTTTGATTATTACCCAGCTAATTACTGGAAGTAATAGCTACTAGTCATGGGAAACATGCATCCATCTATAGCCAGCTAACTTGCTATTACAGAGTGTTACTGGAGGAAGGATCGAAGACACTTCATAATGGACTATATATATACCAGGCACAAGGCTCTACTCGCTTGATCATCTAATAGTCATGTATGTAGTTGTTCGCACAAGAACATGTCACCGTGTACCCTCGACGCCGGGGGTGATGCACCGCAGCTCACGTCGAAGGAGACCCGCCGGAAGCGGGGTACGCAAGACAATCCGGCGGGTGCTTTTGAGGACCCGAAACCCCACATGCCCGGGAGGGACCCCGTTAGGGCGCGAGGCGGCTATGGGCTGCCCTAGGTCGACCTGATCACCCCTAAGGCCTCAAGGTTCGCCGCCCTGCAACAAGAAGAACAGACGAAGAAAGAGAAAGAAGAAGAACTAGGGTTAAGGAGAAAAGATAATAGATAAAAAAGTGGTAGATGATTGTTCGATTGTGTGTTGTTCAATCGGCTGTCACCCCTTAGATATATAAGAGGCGACTGGACTTCCCATGCAAGGAAAAGACTTGGATTCACGTCCAAAACCCTAGTCAAATTCGGATTGGTTTTGTCCGAACTTTCCAAAACTGTTTGGTATAAACTGGCTGCACCTTGCGGGACTTTTTTGTCGTGGTAAACGATCTCGTATGGAAACAAGCCCAAAAGCAATCTTGACCGTTTCGACGATACGGACAACTTTCATGTTGAAGGTTTTGTGATCAAAGGTCATTTTGAGTGTCAAATCGGTCGCGCAAAACAGGCTATTCCTCGCGCTACCTATCAGACAGGTGTCTGGTGGGGTGCCACATCTCGCCTCGTGACAGGGCTGCACTCCGATTGCTCTAACTTTTGCATACGAACTCGGATTTGCATGATTGTTATATCAAAATTGACCATTTCAACGAGACGAAGACAAAACGTGTAGATCATTTTTCTATTTGAGGTCGTCTTGGGGGCTTAATCGGCCAAACTGTACTTTGAGTATAAGATCTTAGTACTTTGAGCATAGTTTGGGCCTTCGAGATGAAATCGGACGGCGATGACCCAAACTTCAAGGATGTTCATATCAACAATACGGAACTCTTTCATGTAGATCACTTCTCCATTTGAGGCCATCTTAAATAAGTTCTTGACCATGCAAAAATCTGGTGTCAACACATGCCCCCCTGTTTTTCGACAAAACTTGGATGCCGAAAAATAATTTGTCCAGAGTTTCTTCTAAGGACGATGTCAACACTCCATCGTCCATTTATATGTGCTTCGGGCGATAATTATATATCGGCCATGTCTTTGCTTAGGGCGATAGTTATATATCAGCCACTTTGATTAGCAACAAAATACAGCTAATTGAATGTATGGTGATGAGGTAAAACCCTTGCATGTTGTAAGAAGTTATATTGTATCCATGGATCAAAATAAGTCCATGGAGGATAACCAGTGATATCTGAGGATGAATTCCATGTCACCGGCATCAATGGCATAGCTGGAGAATGTGGATAATGTGTGCACCGAAGACATTGAAACCTTCGGCTTGGTCGTTCATAATTTTCACTCTTTTCCTTCTTTACCTTTGTCGCACTTCTTGAAATGAAACCTTGCACATCACTCTTGTTTTGATTATTTCCTTTGGGAACCCATGCCATGTTTCTCTTTTCGAGCCCTTGTGCACTAAGTTTTTGTAATTTCTTTTCTTGCCAATACGATAAGCCGAGTGAGCGCCCCGGCTGTGATTTTGTTTGAACTAATGACAACTCTTGTTTTATGTTGTGCACTTTCAACTTCTTTTCTTCAAATTTGGCACTTTGATTCTCGACTATTGATTGCTTCATCTCATTGCCTTTAGTAACCAATGTTAACACTTTAATTGGCTCTTTATCCGTTAAGATCAAATATGAATTGGCACTCTTGCTACCATCTTTTTTAACTCGATATACTTGTTTGATCACCTCTTCCTTCTTTCTTGAGCTCCGGACTAATTCTTTCTTAATGAAACGGTCTTGAACATATGACAGCTCACTGAACGTTGATCTTCTTGCAGCTGCATAATAATGGTGAGATGGTCTAAAATATGATGGAGAATGTGCCATTGTACCATACCTGTCCCATGATGAATATCGATCTACATGAGCATAGGGAGGCATCCATGGCATTGGCATTGGCGACCCAAAATAAGGATATGAACACGTTGCATTGAAATTCACTTTTTGCCAATACCGATCCATGGATTTGCACCTAGGGGATGATCTTGATGCTTTTGCATTATTCAGTCGATAAGCAGCATTCTCTTCACTTCTCTTTTGATATTTATCTAATAACTATGCAAAAGTGACCTTTGATTTCTTGTGCTTGTGCTTATTGTGGCCCTTATCTCCTTTTGTTTTGCTTGCATCGATCTTTGGATTGCTTTGTTGCCCCCCAGTCCTTGGCATCTTCATTGTATCTTCTATAGAACTCATGCCTTCAAGAATATTTTCATTGTGCTCTTGGAAAACTTCTTTACTTGAAAGCTTGATCCCATCACCTGTAGTTTTTACCTTCTCATCTTTAAAAGAATCGTCTTGAAGCAGCCGATTCAAAAAGTTTTTTCCATTAGGACCAACCGGAATAGACTGGTCATCCCTTGGTATTTCAACAAATTTTAATCGTCCTTTATCAATGGCCGATTTAACTATTTGACGAAACATGTTGCAATCCTTAAAATTATGCTTGGACGAATCATGCAACTTGCAATACATTCGTCCTTGGATTGATGGCTTCACATGGTGATCAAGAACTCTAATGTAATTATTTTTCAGCAACAAGTCAAATATTTGATCACACATTCTTGAATTGAAGGTATACTTCTTGTTTTCTCGCCGATCTTGGTGTGAAAACGGCTTTGGAGTTAAGCAAACGAATGGTTCAAATTTGAAATATCCCCATTCGACTATGAATCGTGTTTTGCACCCTATCTCCGATGTATTTTGATAAGATATTATATTAGCATCGGAGTTCTCAAAAGAATTTGACCTCAGCTTTAATTTCTGAAACAAAAATAGTAGAATACACATGTCTCAATTGAGACCAAGTGCAAGCCAAGTATGAAACAAGCAAAGCTACCCAATTAGATATGAAATTTGCAATGGGAAAAACTTTGTCTGCAATAATAAGTCACTATCGGTCTTTATAAATGGCACAATAGATTGACCGATATGCTCTATAACAGTTTTATTGCTAACAAGTAAATTTCCCTTCTTCATTGGTCTTTCAAAATTACTTATGAGAATTTTTCTTATAGAAGCATCAACAATAAAGTTGCGACCAAATCGAAAGATAGGTAAATCACTTTCTAGATACCTTTTCGAACACGTTGGGAGAGCATGACAGTTGTGTTACTTGAACGATATGTTGTTCCTCTTTCGAATAGCTCCCCAACACCTTGTCATCCTGTTTTTCTAGAAAAGATTCGCCATACGTAATATTTGATTCGCTCTTTTCAATAGCCGAATTAACTTTGTTATCCGAATCACCACCTTTTTTGACAATTCTATCCACACCCAATGCTTTCTCTTTTTGGCATAATCTAGCTTGGATTATAGTAGAATTAATAGGCCTTCCCGCTTTTATTAATTCATGTAGACCAACATTGCGTTCGTCCCAAAAAGACGTAAGATTTTTCTTAATGACCCAATCTGGATAGAATTGCCCCCCCGACACTTTTACTCTTTCGGTAATGATATGTCACCGAAATTCTGTAATTGTGTTGGGGGGACATGATATTCCACGGTAGTAGGTGAAGGCATTTGTGCTCCTGTAGAAGTTTCACTTATTCGGCCATGACCATGAAGGTGCGGAGTCGTATTATGGACATCAACAGTTGCGTATAGTGCCAAAAAATTAGTAGCATGAGGTGTAGCATATGACGTTTGAGGATAATTGGCCGAATAACTAGTAGTAGCATGGCCAATTCCCCTATCCACCGGCACGTTTGGATTAACAAACTGCAAGTTATTTGTCGATGAATAAAAAGTTGAAACACTTTGTTGCATCCTATTGGAAGTTCCTACATGGGGTGTCTCAACTTGATTAACCGAAATCATCATGTTGTTCATCGGCATATAGATTTGTGGGGTTGCCGATGCATGGGAGTTGGGATACATATGTTGCATGTTGCTGAAATTATATGAAGTTGAAGCATGAAGATTATTTTGAATCAGCTGTTGCACATAATTAGATACATGATTGATAAAACTAGGGCTAGCCGACACATTATGCTCATTAGACGATCTAGCAACAACATATGCATTATTTGCATCTACATAAGTGAATTGGGTATTCATACTACCTTCGTAGATTTCAAACCCTAGATGACGATCTCTTCGTAGCAAGAACGGGCCGGAAACCGTTTGAAGCTTCGTCCCCAGCGGAGTCGCCAAAAATTGTGTTCGCACATGCACATGTCACCGTGTACCCTCGATACCGGGGGTGATGCACCGCAACTCACGTTGAAGGAGACCCGCCGGAAGCGCGGTACGCAAGACAATCCGGCGGGTGCTTTTGAGGACCCGAAACCCCACACGCCCGGAAGGGACCCCGTCAGGGCGCGTGGCGGCTATGGGCTGCCCTAGGTCGACCTGATCGCCCCTAGGGCCTCGAGGTTCGCCGCCCTGCAACAAGAATAACAGACGAAGAATGAGGAAGAAGAAGAACTAGGGTTAAGGAGAAAAGATAAAAGATAAAAAAGTGGTAGATGATTGTTCGATTGTGTGTTGTTCAATCGGCTGTCACCCCTTAGATATATAAGAGGCAGCTGGACTTCCCGTGTAAGGAAAAGGCTTGGATTCACGTCCAAAACCCTAGTCAAATTCGGATTGGTTTTGTCTGAACTTTCCAAAACTGTTCGGTTTAAACTGGCTGCACCTTGCGGGACTTTTTTTGTGGTGGTAACGATCTCGTATGGAAACGAGCCGAAAAGCAATCTTGACTGTTTCGACGAGACAAACAACTTTCATGTTGAAGGTTTTTTGATCAAAGATCATCTCGAGGGTCAAATCGGTCACGCAAAACAGGCTATTCCCGCGCGGTACCTATCAGACATGTGTGTGGTGGGGGCGCCACATCTCGCCTCGTGACAGGGCTGCACTCCAATTGCTCTAACTTTTGCATACGAACTCGGATTTGCACGATTTTTATATCAAAATTGATCGATTCAACGAGACGAAGACAATTCGTGTAGATCATTTTTTTCATTTGAGGTCATCTTGGGGGCTTAATCGGCCAAACTGTACTCTGAATATAAGATCTTAGTAATTTGAGCATAGTTTGGGCCTTTGAGATGAAATCGGACGGTGATGACCCAAACTTCAAGGATGTTCATATCAACAATACGGAACTCTTTCATGTAGATCACTTCTCCATTTGAGGTCATCTTGAATAAGTTCTTGACCATGCGTATATTGTTGCACACCATGCCGCAAGCAATCCTTGCGTGCTATTAGCTGTTGGTCTTTCCTTTTCTTCACATGAAGAACGCATGCATGCACTACGGATATGCATGGTCATGGTTAGTATTTTTCAGACACTATGAAGAAAAATATTAAGTGATTAGTATTTATCAGACACTTTCGAGAGGAATATATATTAAGTCGGAGTCCTTTGAGCAACGGTAGGGCCGGGGCCACCTACTAATGCCAGGCTTGGTCTAATTTTTGGGTCATCTCCCTTGGTTCAATGGTTTGGGATGTTGGACAAAATAAAATTTCCCTATCTAGTCATTGATCTGGCCTAGTCCAAGTCCGTGCAGCAGCCTGACCATTTCCATTAAAAGTCACACACGCTGTGAATTTGTGCATTCCTGGTTATAAAGGAAAGAGAAACAACGTATAGAACAAACAAATTGCATGTTGCATTGGGTTGCAACACTATGATAATAGCTATGTGCATGCCTATGGGATGGTCGAGGGGCATGCATTTGCCTAACAAAGTGTAAATGTTCCTTCCTATAGTATCAATTTAGCTATCTACATATAGATAAAAGCATGTAGTCCTGGAGTAGTATATATTCTAGTAATTCGCAGTAGCTTGTCTCAAAACCATCAATCGATCCGTTATTAGCTACATGTGTGCAATTTGTGTGAGATGTTGGAGTGAAACAAAAAAGTCGCATGTTTTTCTGCTAGAGTAGTGAGAAGAAGTCGATCCTCGAATGGAGGCAGGGCGGTGTGCCATTTCTGTCATTGAATTGACATATCAATAGTAGTGTGGTGAATGCTTCCAACACAAGTTTGCCGAACGCCGATACCGATGCGGTGTCTGTGGGCCAGAGAAACGATAGTGCGTCCTAGTATGACCGATCCCGACCAACCTCCCCTATAGTGGGCCCGGTCTCGCCGCCGCCAGCAAGATTGATATGTGGTCATTAGTTTTATCAAATAAATCAAGAACGGACAATGAGTATTTTTTTCGTGATGATGCAATGTGATAAATTCCAAGCTCTAATGTTTTGAATCCTTATACCCATGTTTGGTTGCTTGAACAAACTTATTACAGTACTGCTGCCCCTTCCATTCTATTAGCAGGACAAAAGGTTTAATTATTATTCTTTTGAAATGGACAGTAGGTTTAATTGTTAAATAAATTTCTTGTATTTTGCGAATTAAATTTCTTGTTAATTAAATGGAAAATCTAGTTCATGTATTTCAAATAAATCATACGCATGCACGCCTACATGACACATTGTTATGTGATGTTGCTGGTCCACTTGACCGCCGTTGTTGCCGATTCTGGTTGGTTCCCGTCCATCCCTTCAAAGCCTTTCCCAGCCCCATTGTAAGCCCCAGTCATTGCCACTAGTCCATCTGCCTCATCCTCCTCTTTCAACTGAGCGACCGATGCATGGCGGTACTACTGCATAGTTTTGTACAGTGTGTAGCATTTTAGAGTTATAGTTGCTGACCAAGAATGAAACAATATCACCCTTAGCCGCCGAAAATAACATGAATGTGATGGTTGATCGTTGCTCGGCACTTGCAAACTGTGATACACTTGAAATACGTAAACCTTTCTTTTTTTGCAGAAATACGTGACCCTTATGAAATACATGCTTCAGTTAGGCTGATTGACTATTGAGATAACATCTATTAGTACCATGTTTCTTTCTTAGTACTGCAAGGTTCCAAGAAGGAAGAAGATTCGGCTATTGAGTTTCAATTGAGCGGCTCACAGAGAATTTACTAAGGCTCATTTCACAGGTGATCTTAATATTATTTTTTGGATCTGCCTATTGTGCACCTATATGCGACTTATTCCTTGTGCATCTAATTGAGGTAAGGCACAATTGTGGTCTGGCTATCACTTGTGGCCCGTTGCAGGTCTTGGTGGTGCCCGTTGCAGCACGCTGAGAGACGGTTGCAGCATTTCAGCGCCATTGTGGCATCACCCGATGCGGGTCGTAGCATCCCCCTGGCTGGTTGCAGCTTCCGTTGGTGCCCGGTGTAGCACGCCAGTGGCCGGTTGTAGCATCCCAGCGCCACCACAGCAGCATCATCTGATGTGGGTCATAGCATCCCCATGGCTGGTTGAAGCTTCCGTTGGTGCACGGTGTAGGACGCCGCTGACCGGTTCACTACACCACGGTAGAGCTTACGTGACACATTTTTGTGGGCAAAGGTCCAATAATCTCCACAAAATAACTGTCGGCATAGGTTTTAAGTTTTATCTTCGGATCATGTGTCGGCAGAGGTACATCAGTGTGGACACACTAAGAGTCAGCAATCTTGTAGCTTCAATGTATCTGTCAGTAATTGGTTAATAACATGCTATGTGTCGGCATATATCTAGACCTTGATAGTTTTTCTGTCGGCATAGATGGGTACTTAGTGACTTAAAATGTGTCGGTGTATGTAGGGTGTATGGACACGAACTAAGTGTCGGCGTAGGTGGACACGTGTCAATGGACTGATGGTTGGAAACTTGTGGCGCATGATTTCAGCGCGAGGGGAAAATTTTCGGGTGTTCGTGCAAAATATCCTCCACCCCCGTGCAAAATATCCCCAACTCCACAACCCTAACACATGTCTGCCGCCGCCGCCCTTGTGCTCGATCCAGAGTCCTGCCGCCGGCCTCACGTTCCACCCCCGTCGTCGAGCCGTCCTCTCGGAGCTCACACTCCCCCGCCCCCGAGCTCCGCCACGACATCCACCCGTACTTGCACTCCGCCCCCCTCCCCCGGGCTCCATCCCGAGATCGAGCCGCCGTCCTCTGCAGATCTAACTGCAGTCCTTGCCCCATCCCTTGACATCCAGCCGTGTTCCTCGCCAATCCCCGTCCCTGCTACTGCCGGGGCTCCATCTCCGGGCTCCCATTACTGTCGCACCTGCTGTTGCCGGGGCTCCATCTCCAGGCTCTCGTTGCTACCGGATCTGCTGCTAGTGGACCCACCGCTGGCGGGGCTCCATCTCCTTCGAGCTCCGGACAGTCGCAGCCACCGGTACAACAGGGCTTGGCAAGGCAGAGGAGGACGGCAGGGGACAGGTACAAAGAACATCAAGACAGATGTCGAGAGACAAGCAGCAAGAGGCAAGCACGTCCACGCTCGGCAACAAGCCTTGCCGAGGCAACCTGCGAGGCCCCCGGCAAGCCCCTTACCGGGGCAGCTTGCGAAGGGACCAATAGGGCCACCACCCCCCGAGGCGCACAGAGAGAGGATTCAGAATTTTGGAGAAAGCACGCATCGTAGTTAGTTCAAAAGCTCAAGACACACATATAACCAAATAAAGCAGGACTAGGGTATTACGCATCCTTGCGGCCTGAATCTGGATAAAAATCCTCTGTGTGCTAACGACTCAACCTGCTCTTCGTGCAACTAGTCCCCCGCCGAACGTAGAAGAGATCCTTGTGACCCCATAGGTGATCGGTTTCCCCGACATCTCTGGCGCTGGGATTGGATGTGAGAATCTGGTCCGTAGGTTAGGGCAGTAGCTCTTTCATCGCTATGACTCCGAAGAAGAAGACGACCGCAGCGGCCAACTCGATCGAGGCCATCCGCAGAGGATTACATGCCTACCTAGCAACTAGCTGCAGATGTGTGTGCCTTGGAAGACATGTATTTGTCAGGTGCTTCATACGTACAGTACCCAAGAAAGCTAGCACGCACAGTACGACCATCTCTGACGAGAACATGCATATATCCACGTTAGCATGTACGTACGACCATCAAATGTCATGGTCCTTTTGACGAAAAACTCAGACGCGTACCCAGCTTTTGGTTTAGTTCATCTACTCTACATTTTAATATATGTCTACTAGGTAGACAAGCACGAGTGGTACTCAGGCTGTTGCCCATGCATTTCATCATGTAATGCTTGTTCGGGATTTCTTTGGGGTGAGATATCGGAATGATCTCTGAGCAGCCCAAACCCAGAAGCTTGCTTAATGTAGGAGTCACACAAATGTTGTGCATGCATGCATTCTTCGTGTAAACAGAACAAGTAATAAACAATATAAAGCATGGACGAACTGTATGCACCTAGGTGTGCAGTAATATACGAATGACTAATATGCAAGGCTATCGGATGTTCTAGCTAGGCATTTGGCTGGTTTGCATATATATAGTCCATCGCAAGTGTACATCTTCCTTCCTCGCGTAAAAATTACTCCCTATGTAAATTAATATAGTCCATCGCAAGTAGTAACAAGTCAGGTAGTTGTATCCTAAATTTAGATGAAAGCATGTACTCTTGGAGTGGTAGATATTCCGATTAATTGCAATGAGATTTTGGAGTGAAACAAACAAGCCGTGTGTTCTCCAATACAAGTTGTATTTAAGAGTCGATCATGGCACTCCCGGACGGGACCGATAGTCCAGGGTTCTTATCTTAAGCACTCCCATGGTGAGAGAGAGAGAGAGAGAGCCAGAAGTATTGCGGTGACCAAGTGTGCGGGAGGGACATGTCCTTTGGCAGCGACAAAGCGAGCCGCGCCTTCATCTTCTTCACGAACCATGGCTACTTCATCAACGGCAGAGACTTCATCATCGATAAGGACCTTAGTAGGGGGGAAGCTTCTTTGTCAACGACAACCTTGATCGGTGGAGACTTTTCACGGTGCCCGTTGGCATGGAACAGAGAGATTCTTCCCGAATCCAATTGCACTGGGTTTCGACAGTAGCTACGGGTCTCTGGTAGGATGATGGAGGAATCTTCAGTACGTGCCATTAGGGAAAATTGCGGTAGAGCAGGCAGTTTGAGCGCTCTATTGCTCTAATACCGGAAGCAGGGCAACAAGGAAAGCAATTAAGAGGTCAACAACAGCACTGCTCATAATGTTTTTCGAGGGTCACCATTTTTCCCCCATCACGAACTTTGTGGACCCTCACTGGAATTCAAACAAACCAGTATTGCTTTGCACTAGGAAGCTTTTTAGGGATTCTGGGTGTGCTTAGATAGGCAGTTAGGCACAAATAAGTGAACTATACTGAGTACTCGCTACTGAGTCATAATACTACCCCTTTCTCTATGTCCTCCTTTCCAGTCGAGCTCGAGGCTCTCCCACCTGTTGATTTGAGAAAAACTCGAAGCTGGACATGGTCTGAAGTTGTGGGTCACTCCATGGCTGGAACCATGGAAAGGTTGCACTGGACAACATTGCGGCAGGAAATAAAGTGAGAGATCCAACGGGAGACTCGTAAAAGAAAGGAAAGTCAAACTTGTAGCCAAGAAACAGCTTACATATTACACCCTCCGTCCCATAATATTATTGGACAGTGGGAGTAAATTTTAAGGACTTTACTAGGGCGGCTCGGGTCTGTCGCGTGACATGCGATCACATCTATTCTATATATCTCTATTCTATTTATCTATTATCTTGTAAAATGACCTTTCCGCAGTTCTTCTTGGTGGATCTTAAACTCAAATAACTAGGAGAGGAGGTGCTCAAATCATTCTTCTTAGAAATCTTAAGTGGAGCAGCCAACGGACAAAGCCGCTCGCTGCAGACAATTTCTTCGGACAACTTCGAACCAAATGCTTTGCTTCAGCAGGAAACTTTCGAGAGGTTAATTTCTTCACATCAAACTTCTCGTCTTCATGACTTCAATAGATATAGTTTGTTCTTCTCTGCAAGGCCAGATATGCTTCGGTGAAGTTCCTCGAACATAGCACCAAAGAAAGCATTCTCTTTGGTTTTGTATCGAATGTTTCTCTCTGTATGCACTAGCAAACAGATCAGTCCATACATGTTTCTCTCAACGATCTTCAAAACACAGGAAGGCCAATATTGCACCAACAATCGCCCCCTTTTTGAACGACTGTTGACAAAACAGAACACATCGAAGGATAGATAATGAATGGAATATAATGCGAAGGATAATAGAAGACGAGAGATATTTACGAAGATAAAACTCGCCCCCCCTGAATGTATGCATCAGGGCATAAAATAAACCAAAAGGTAGCAAGGTAATTCTTCGTATGAGTGACATTGAGCTATGATTTGATTCAAATATTCTTTGAATGCACTCAACAGCGTCTGAGATAGTTCCTATCACACAATCTTTGAAATGAATTAGATAGATATAGTGAGTACTTTGAAATGATTTGTGACGAAGGTTATGTCATGAAGATTTTCTCGAAACACAATCTGAATCCACACGAGATGTAAGTTTCCTGCAGGTTAGTTATACGAGCATGAATAGAGCAAAATAAGCATAGGTAAATTGCTCGGAGTGGATAAACTTCAGATGTGGTTTTCCTGCAATAGAGATGGTACAGAGAATATATGCAAGGAAAAACTCTTTTTCAGTCATAAGGATAGCTTTCAAGTCACTGACTTTCTTTTCCTGCAAATTTAGAAAATCAAAAGATAATGATCATAGCATATCCAACCATAGCAGATATAGTTTATCTATTTCTCGATTTACTTCTCCCCATTTGTACTATCACTCATAGATTTTCTGTTCTTGTAGAACTCTTACTTTCCCTGCACAACAGAACTATCAAGGATAATCATTGCAAAGGAAAATCTTTCGATAGCACCTGCAAACAGATAGTAGGAG
>NC_041385.1:34682498-34731569 GCF_002162155.2 Triticum dicoccoides | reverse complement strand
CATGGCGACCAAGTTTCTCAACACCATAGGCGGTGCGATAAGTTTATCAAGCAAATTGTTCGAGGAAAGCCAAAACGATCGACTGTGAAAAGCAAATGGCGAATAAAAACACCGCGAAAATACCCCGTCCATCTATCACTCGATGTACTTCTCCCCATTTTGTCAACAAGTGTAAAAAAGGAAAGAGAAAACATATGAGGCACTACACGTCCGAAGAGTACTCAGAATCAGAATTGAAACTGCTCGACGTATCGGAATCCGCAGAGCGAGGAATGGTCGAGGCAGAAGCAGGAGTAGCAGCATGGACTTCGTAAGAAATGTTGCAATGAACATCTGGCTTGTAGATGAGTGTTCCAGGTGTGTCTTCAATTTCATCATCTGGTCCGACAAACAACAAGTCAGTTGAAGCTAAACACTGAGGGAGCACAGGAGTATGTCTTCTAGGTAGTCATTTTCTTGTACTAATGAATTTTAGGACCATAGGAGCATGATACAAAGCTTTGCTTGCTTGATTTACTTGATAATTGATAAAAAAAGGAGTCCAGTACGGGGAGATCAGATGGTGACCAGTCATTGTAGTACCCTGGGTCGCTGTTGACATTCATCGACACACGCGATGGATGACCTCCTATCGCCACACCATTGCAGATAGATGAATTTGATGATAGGAATGGCAGACCAGTCTCCCACCATGGTTGCATTGACTCTTTCATGCTGCTCATAGAGGAAAACACCTGGCTTATTTGTTTCACTCCAACATCTCATATATATATAGCATGTTTGTACATGGCTAATGAAATGCTTGAGGTATAATTGTTTGCAGGGAAGGAAAAATTAATCAATAGATTAGCAACCAGTCCGGGCTACATGCATCCATCTCATGTTTGTATACCTAGATGACTTGCTACTACTATTGGTTATGAAGGAGATGTACGCTATGCGATAGACTATATATAGCATCAGAATGCCAGCCTAGATCATCCCATAATCATGTACGTAGTCATGAGTATAAGTTACGACAACCTGCACGCAATTCATTGTGTTATTGTTTCTCATTCTCTTCACATGAAAAAGGCATGTTTTGCATGCAACAACATGTATGACTTTTATGGGAAACATGCTTTCTGTGTTCAGGCCAGATCAACATCGGCGTAAGTTCCACTTTTTGATAAACTGACAAGTGTTGCAGGGTTGTCCGTCGCCAAGGGAGACTACCCAAAAATCATGCCAACTATTATTCTTTGATAAACCAATTGATTCAAGTAGTAATCATCCATCATCCAACCAACTATTAATTTTTGAACATCGATCGAGTTTCATTTTGCTGGGTGTCTTTGTGTTGAGTTCTTTTACAGTACTATGTAAGATCATTTTCGACCATCAAATTTTATGATCCAAGGCTACAGGTGCAGAAATACTTCAGCAAAATCTGTTCAGTAAATTCCGAATTGAGGGGCATTTGGGGAACCGCTTCCATTTATTTCTGGTGCCCATCGGGGAAACCGTGCGAACGTGGATGTTCATCTTCTATCGGACACCACCAGCCGATCCAGTCCTGCCACGGTCCACGTGTTGCCGCCCGGCCCATCCTACAACGACTAGAGCAAACGTCCTGCCCTTCACAGGACTCGTCGAGGTGGCAGACCATCTTGCCACCTATCGCTTTCCAGATGAGATATCCATCAGTTCGTACGTGCTGGATATAGTAGCAATTTTTCGATTGAATTAATATAGAGATTAATCAGGAGCATGATATTAACAAAATTAAAAACATGCTGATATTTGATTACGCAAGCACATACTACGCAAACATCAGACACATCTACGTATAACGCTTGTATGGCTAACACAGAATTAAGCAGGAGCGGGATAACCCCGCAGCCAAAAAAATAGGAGAAGGATAAACGAGTTATACCCTCCATTAGGCTAGGCCGAAGCCGCGACAAGAACAACAGAGGTATCCTTAGCGACCTCCTTCTTGGCTTCAAGTTTCTCGGCGGCGAGCTTGTCAGGTTTGGTGGCCATGATGAAGACGACGGGATGCAGACGTAGACCTAGTAGACGAACGATGGCGAGCAGTTGCGCAGAAGACGCTCACCAAACACCTAATCACCCCTCTCTTGTATAGCATCTCAAGAGGCTGGTTTTTGGAGGCATGTTGTCCCGTCAATCGTCCATGCGGTCGACGGGATGGGATCACCAGAGGCAGCAGCGACAAAAGGAAGGACAATGGGCGGTACGCGTGGTGGCAGGTCAGATACGATATGTTCTGGCGGCTAGTGTTGCCGATGACCCCACTATATAAGCTCGGTCGGGTAGGAGGACCTACTTCTGAGTCGGTAACATCCCAGGTCTATTACAGACTCTTCGTTTTGGACCGGCAAAAACTAAACTCACTCATGACATACGTCTAAGCTCGTCTCATTGATAAAACACGACGCTCAAAGCAGAGGAGAAGTGCGCGGAAGGCACTACTTTTCTCAAGCTCCAGTAGGATGAGGAAGAGTATGTTTTATAAGGAGGTCCATGTCTTCCTCCACTAGCGGGGCGATACTAAACTTCCCACCACATCTCTTATCATGCCAACTTCATGGGTCTTTAGAGATTTTATGAAATTATTTGATGGGCTACATCCAATGTTTTAAATACCGGGCTATGGAAAATAGTGACGGGCCTCCAAATCAGTTAAAGCGGGCTATTTGTGAAGGCGACAATTTAGCGGCACCCTGCTAAAAAGGCTATAGCGGAACTATAGCCGGCTATTTAAAACTATGGCTATATCCCACCCAATATTTGAAAAGTACATAGCTAGCTACCTCGATTTTGCTGGTTGTCAAAGAAAAGGCTACCCGATGTTGGTGTCAAACTTCAATTCAGCACCTACTACCTTCGTCCTGGTTTATTGGCCCTTTTGTATTTTATGCAAAATTTTGATAATAGATTTAACTAACAAAATGTTAATGTGTGCCATTAAAAATACCACCATTGAAAACTATGTACAAATAGGAATCCAAGGATATAATTTTTGATAACATGCATTCATATTTTGTAAGTTAAATGTATGGTCAAAGTTTTACAGAGAAACCAAGACGGGGTAGTAGCTTCGTACATGATAAATGAACTTGGTGTACATGGCTGTGTCAACAGGGCCGGTCCACGAGGAGGCTCATGGTGCACATCCCCATGCCAGCATGCCCAGATTGAGCTCGTGTCCTTGAGACTAGCCACAATGGATAGTAACATAGACTAGTAACATGCATATGTGTGGTAACATGCAACACTTCATTTATTAGGCTATAGACTCGTTTTGCCTTGATAGGTGTGATGTTACTCATACTTGGTAACTAGTTATGTTACCACTTTTCTCTCTTTCTTCATTTATTGCTTGTCACATCATCTATTTTATCTAGATATGTGTGATTTTACTACCTATGTTACTTTCACTGTGGGTAGTCTGAGGCTGTGGGTCATCTTGCTATCGTACTGGCGCTTCTTTTAACAAGGTAAGTTGGCTCGAGCCCACAGCTTCCTGGTAGAGGGGGGCTGGCACCGTGGGATGGTTGAGAAATATCTCCACTATGTGATGTCGGGATGGTAAACAACCTGGGGCGGCACGCCGACGCAGATGATACGGTATACTAGATCATTGTAGGTGGGCATTGCTGCGCCCATCTAATTTGACGCTATAATGCTGGTAATAGATGGAATTATATTATGATATAACATGTAACTTGATAACATTTTTACAGAAATAAAATTTAGTGCTCTATTAGTACCTCAGCTCTTGAGCACCTGTTCGCCACCCGGCCCGTCTATTTTCTGGTAGAATAGAAGGGATTCTTTAAATATATAGATGGAACCTATATCAAATGTCTCATGTAAGATAAATCTCCAAAGCATGATCATATATAGTTTTAGGAAAAACACAAAAAACAACTCTGAAGACGACACATAATGAGCCCCGATTGAACAGTCTAAGCACCAAAACAACAAGCTTAGCGGCCACCTTGTGCATTCTTAGTCTCTCTTACTAATCGTCCTTGGTTATTTGACATTCCGATGGTAAGGGGCACATTTTTTTCCTTATTTTTAACTCGGTTTATCAATTGGTGATTGAGTACAATGATAAATTCTTCATAATCTAGTAGTTTCAATTCTTCAACATAAGACAATTATACTGAGCAACAAAACAGTACACATACCCATTAACAAACAATTGCTTCCAATGGTTTGACAAGAGTACTACGTAAGATATCAACCTTGAATTTTAAGCCTCATGATTACCAGGGCTAAAGTTCAATACTATGATATGTGCATTGTGCAAATATACCTCAGTACAACTAGGAACCGAGACAGCCCAACCAGTTCACCTCCTCAGCAACAACCTGATCTCAAGCGCCAATTGTATGCATAATCTACATCGCCCAAGACCTAGAACTCCTGCAGGAATTGGCACAAGCAAAACCACATCAAATCTTCCAAAGTTGAAATTAATTTAGCGAAATAGATGGAGGCCACCATGAAGCTCGGCCTCCAAAAGCAATTTTCATTTCTTTATTAAATTTTTAATTCCCAAACTATTTATGAAATCTGAAAATACATTTCTAATTAATAAACATTTTTGCAAATTAAGAAATATCTTTTGAAAATGCAAACATTATTTAAATTGGCAACATTTCATTAAGTATATAATATAGCTTTAATTCATGAATATTGTTGGTATTCAATTTTTTTTCCAAATTGTGAGCATTTTTTGAATTCACCAATATTTAATCAAATGCAAGAACTTCTTGAAATTTTGAATTGATGAATATTTTTCTAAGTACATTATATTTTTCAGTTTACAAGTATGTTTTGAATTGATGAATATTTAGTCAAATGCAAGAACTGCTTGAAACATTATTTAAATTGATGAATACTTTTCTAAGCACATTATATTTTTCAGTTTACAAGTATGTTTTGAATTTGGGAATTTTCAAATTCTCGAACAGTTTTTATATTTTTCTGTTCACAAGTACTTTTTTTTGAATTTGCGAATATTATTTGAGTCGTGGACAAAATTTTCAAATTTCTGACTATTTTAAATCTAGAATTATTTCACTTTCTGGACAATGTTTTCAAATTTGGTGCGGGTCGATTAGTACCAGGCTACCAGCCGCATCATGCTTCATGCGTCACGCTGGTTGAGGAAAATCGCAAATTAACTAGGGTGGTTGACCAACAGGTGTCCCATCAGACGCGTGCTAGCAGGAGTAACAATCCAACTGCCAGCAACGCCATTCCATCCGCTTGATCGCTCTGCATATACGACGCGATGTTGACACAGGTCGCTGGAGTGTCATACCTCAAGTTCAGACATCTCCTTTCTCACCCGCTTGCTCCAGAGGTAAGCATTCCAGTGGACATCAGTAGTACAATTTCTCATATAGTTCGCGTCAATGCCTATAAATCCGCCCCTCCCCACCTCCAATCCCAGTATCCCACCACATCAATCAACAAGCCCCCAAGACCAATAAGCCCCCCTGCATCTGAGTGTCGAGTGGAGCCAGAGTTTGCTCGGAGAGATTAAATTTAACCCATCGAGATGGCGTCGCAGGCGATCGAGGTGAACAGGGAGGGCGCGGAGGTGTACCATGGTGCAGCGCTGTGTGCCGAGAAGGCGGTGGAGCTGTTGGCCGAGACCAACATGCCACTGGGCCTGCTGCCGCTGGCGGACATCGTGGAGGTAGGCTACAACCGCTCCACGGGCTTCTTGTGGCTGCTCCAGAAGAAGGCGCTCACGCACACCTTCAAACAGATCGGGAGGCTAGTCTCGCATGCCACCGAGGTGACGGCCTTTGTCGAAGACCGCAAGATGAAGCGCATCACGGGGGTTAAGAGCACGGAGCTCCTCATCTGGGTCACCGTCAGTTACATGTACATCGACAAGAACGACCACTCAAAGATCAGTTTCAAGACGCCCACCGGACTGCGAAGGACCTTTCCTGTCTCCGCCTACGGAAAGGAGGACGACAACAAGCACGACGTGGCCAAATAAGAGACCATGGCTGGCATACAGAGTTTGACATTACGATGAATACTACATGTACTTATTTTCTGTATATATGAACTGTTTTAATAAAGTGAGATTACGAAGTTGTAATACACTACTTTGGTATTTTGCCGGATTTTAAATGGCAGCCAATCAGAAATGTCCTCTCATTTTGCATGGCTCCTTAAATCATAGTAAGTCGAGTCATTCATGCCAAAGGCCAACTCCAACGTGCCGATCTAAATGGACATAGACTTAGTCCGCTATTTGTCCGTTTGGGATGACTGGAGACACGCCGTCAGGCCGCATCTGCCCAAATCTAGTCAGTGCGCCCAACTGGCCCACCCATTTAGACTTTCATGCATATAAATCCAATTAAAAAGAGAATATTGCAGATAGTTGAAACAAAATAAATCACATAATTTTTACATCGTAATAATAAATAGTTTACAACCAAATAAAAATCACATAGTATTCGTGCTAGTCACATCTTTACAGTCTTGGAGCAGGAGAGCACCTAGGCTTCATGCACATATTGTAGTGAGATGCCAATCCAGTATCATTCTTGTTAAATTCCTCTTACAATGTTCGTCTCCTCAGTCCTCACAAAACTGGGCTTCTAATCGGCCTTTCTTTTGGCGTTGTTTTTACCGATTCTCGGCAAGTGGCCAAGCTAGCTTCCCAAGGATCTCCAAGGGGGAAACACAAATTGTGATTACGTGTGTGGGGCGAAAGGCTCTAATTTTTGTATTTTAAACTTTGCCGTTTCTCTATTGAGTGATTTTTTCAAAGGTAGGTGGCACAAGCTCCGCTAGTGTTCTCGGCACCTTATTTGGGCCCTTTGTGCGATGACAACAATGAAAGGAAGCGAAAATCCGTCAGCAAGTAATGGAGCTTAGGCAGGAGGAATGCAACTTCTACGACGACGCTGCGGCAATGGATGAGCACTTGACAAAGGGACCGGTAGCAGGCGTTTTTGGTACAACGAGTTGGCATCGCCAGCGTAGGTTTTCTGACAAGGAGGCTTCAGCTCGGTCAACCTGAATGAGTCAAACCTTCGCGTGGCCGTCAAGAGAGTTTCCAAGAGCTCCAAGCATGGGAGAAAGGAGCATGCCTCTGACATGATGATCATAAGCAGGCTTCATCACAAGAAACTCTTGCAGCTCATGGGCTGGTGCCATAATGGCGGCGACGGCGATCTGCTCCTTGTCTACGAGCTGATGAACAATGGCAACCTTGCCAGGCATCTGTATGGCGGGAACGATGATGAGATAGGATTTTACTGTCCAATAGGTTTCGGCTTAAATTGAAGGTCTGATTTCGTGCTCGGATTAGAACCCGCGTTTCTCTACCTACACCAGGACCGTGAATAGTGCATCGATCCATAGAGACTGCAACATCATGCCGGACGAGTCGTTCAGCGCCAAGCTCGGTGATTTCGGGCTAACCGGGCTCGTTAATCCAAATATCTAGATGGCCAAGTCCTACCAGTTTGGTACGGCAAGCTATTAATTTTGGGTGAGGACAGCCTGCTTGTCATCCACCATGGCTAAATGCAACACCGACTGAAAGGAGCTAGGACTTGAGACCATTAGCATATGAATTATTGCAACATAATTATTATACTGGTAAATATCCAGACTACAAAGGATGGACGTCTTACATAGCATCATACCATGCGAAACGAACAATAAATAGATTTACGCCCTGGCATACGTTTTCCTGACGCTGCCGACATTCGCTTTTTGATGAAGTAAACACATAACTCAAAACAAGGAATAACACGTCGTCCATCCATGCTTAACGCGCCTAGGTCAGACCAGCCGGAGCAACCTTCCGCGCATCCTGCAGGGGCTTTGTAGCAGATGACGCTGCCTGGTTGCATGGGACGCAAATTGGGGCCGTGCAGAAGCCGGGCGGGCATTCTTACGCTAGCGTCATCGGCCCCTCAGGTAGGAATAGCACAGCGCAACTGGCAACAATGACGTCGACTTTAAGGGAGGAAGCCATTGGTTGACTCTTGAAAATGGATAGAGCAAAAGGAGCTTAAGGTATTGGATGCAAGGACAATGGATATGAGCTTGGCGCCCATATGCTGGACCAAGCGGGTCTATTTATAGGGAGCTAGCCAACTCATTCTACACCGGAGCCCGCCCCTAGCTGTAGTGTAAGAGACACTCTATTCTTCACTCCATTAGGGCATATACAATGGTTGATAAGATAGTCTTATCTTAAGTCTTGCATGTAAATTAGAGATGACAAAAAACATGTCTATAATGATTAATGGGTCATTTCTTAGCCTTATCTTCAATAATTAGTTGTTCCTAAAAACATGGTGAGACAAATTGTGCTAAGAGATCATCTCTTATCTTTTCTTAAATAAGAGAAGACAAGCCTTATCTTACGATTTCTCTCTCCTCCACTTCATCATTTATCTTACGTGACACTCTTAAGATAGAACCATTGTACATGCCCTTATCGCTACGAATTCGTCGATAGCTCTAGCAATTGTCCGTTAGGTGGCCAACAACTAGAGAACTAGTATCAAGAAAGAGGTGACCACACAACATTACACATGGTCATCCAATTATTCCCATTAGCATTTGTTACTGTTTAGATGTCTTGCAAGCACTAAAAGACAATACAACACCATGTGAGACCAGCGGTAGGATGTGAGGCCGGCTGCAGGATGTGGATGCCATGCCACTACAAACCAGCAGGACTACCAGGACCAAGGCTTAGTGTGTATTGTTATTCCGGAAGAGACACGAGACCACCCTCGCAGATTATACTACCGTTGCATTATTGACACTTCTTTATTTTGTGTTTTTTTCTCACAGTAGGGCAATTAGTGTATTTTTTACTGATAAAGTATTTTTTTTAAATTGGTAACATCGCATCAAGTCGACCCAATTATACAGAGTTCACGCCGCTTATACAGATTGCACATGGCTCTAATAAACACATGCACGCTGAAGAAGCCAGAATACATTAGTCACTAGTACTAGTGGAAGGCGCCGCATATACGTAAATCAGCAGATTACATTATAGAATTTGCAAAAAAAAGTCATTACAATATAGGACTAACATCAGAAAATGGAGGGACCAAACATAGGCAGTGGAGGGATTGCACGGTGCGATGAAACATTCTTTTTATCATAACACATAAGCCATTCATTCATGTCGTACATTTGTTCATCATTAAGAGCACTCTTTTTCATTGTATTGAATGTTACGATTATAAGGTGATTTTTACGGTGCGTCATACTACATAGGAAGATATGGGGGAAGAAAGGCCCTATTTGCCACCAAATCTGCTAAATCTTCCAGCAGCTAGTCTGCTCCGCCGACCGATTTTACAGTCCGTGTACCGGTCAAATGTGCGGCGATGATCCATACTGCGGGCGAGCTGATCTTACCGCTGAAACCGCTAAATGGGATATCAGGGGATCTTAGAAGACTGCACAACCATATATTGTCGGCTGAGAAATCCTTCTCGCCTCGGAGGCTCCAGGATACCCGCTTTACATGGTTCCTATGCCTCAGGGCACGTGCTACGTCAACAGACTGGCCGCAGAGGTGTTTTTCCTGCGCTTTGATCACATCTTTGAGATGTTTCTCACGAGGCGGCTCGATTTGACGATCATCCCGCCTTTTTGCGCTACATATGAACTTCATCATCATGAGAGAACAAATCTCACAAATCTTGGTGGAAAATCGATAGTACATGCATGAGTGCTTCTTGAGTCTAGGTGACTTTGAACGTAAAGTTGCTAGGGAGTACCTCGAAAACATCATGATAATGAATAAGGACATGGAAACGGTTCTCCTGCCTTATCATCCAATGTAAGTCATTGCCGGACAACACTTTCGTAAATTTCAATCATTCCTTCGCTCATATGGATACTAATTTGAGGTGTTTTTTCCCGCAGCAATGGGCGCGCCGTCCTTATCATTCTTTTCCCGCGAGTCTTCCAGGATGTGTATTTCTACTCATCCAGAAACTACGAGAAGAAGGACTACACCCACATAATGAATATTCTGGATGCTGCTCTCCACAGCTTCAGTATGATGGGTGGCCACATAGAGATCAGGAAACAAAGGAATGGCACGCCGGGTTTCTCACGTAAAAATACATTCTTCTACGTCCATCAACCGACAACAAGCTAGAACGATGGATTTTATGTCCTCCATCTCATGATGGAGTTCAGACGGGACCGCCAACGTCTTCGCATGACATCCAGAAACGATGACCGTATCCATCAATGGGTGGAAGACTTAGGAACCCAATCGAACTATAAGCTCAGAGATGACTTCTTTCGCATCCAGAGGGACCTTGCAACGATCATCATGAAAGATGTCGTCGAAAATAACGGGATGTTATACCACGGCCCTGTATCGCGAAATGACATCACAACACGCATAGGCATGCAACGACTGGACCTGACACCGTTCACGGAGCTAGGGTGCATCTTCCCCGATATGCATGGATGAAACTTTGAAAGATTGACGATGCCTGTGATGATGACCTGCTTACATCTAGTTAATTAGTTTAGGTACGATAAAACTCCGTTGATTAATTATGTTTACTATATGTTGCATATTTTTGGTAACTTTTTCTCTTTGTGTTGGTCAAGTATATTGTGTTGCATACTATTGTTGAATTCTTTTGATGAAGATCCATGCAGGTATAACAGGTACATAGGTCCTTCATGGCCAAGAAGTGCTATGCCGTGTACATACGGAGGGTTTGGGGAGTTTTCGATGAGTGGCCAGTGTGTCAGGCCCAAGTGTCATGGTTGTCGGGCGGCAGCCAGAAAGGGTTTCATAGCAGACAAGAAGTGGAACCTAGTTACTTGAGGTTCACGCTAGCGCGATAGGTGAATTAGAACCAGTGCCTCATGTACTACATAATTACTCTCTTGCTCATAGTGATAGCTCTTCTATTCTATATCATGATATAGATGGATGACCAGACATGTGTATGGTATGACGATGTACTTGCATGTATTCGAGACATATCATCACCCGTATCAGTATTTCGAGATCGATGATGATGAGAGACATCATTTGTGTTGGATGACGATGACTTGATTTGATGAGACTATTTTGTATGTGTATGATATGATGCAACTATTGTGTGTATGACATGACAGAGACTATTGTATAAAACCCATACAAAAACAGAGTAAATACATTGCAGAAAATAATAATAGTAGCGCGGGGGGTGTGTGTAGCAGCAGTGCTACCTTCGCAGTAGCGCGTGATAAACCGGCGCGCTGCAGCTTTTATCAGTAGCGAGGTTTTGACAAACGCGCTACTGCTAAACTTGGATGGCAGTAGCGGTGGTTGACCTGTGCTATTGCTAAACGTTAGCTATAGCGCCGTACCAGTAGCGCGGGCACCCGCACTACTGCTTGCTATTAAACCCGTGCTACTGCTAGGCTTTTCCCTAGTAGTGTGATGTTGTTTTATCCTCGGCTTTAAGTGACCTGTCCGGGTTACTTGAATTGGTAATGAGCCCATTGGGGCCCTGCATTTTGGGCTTCATGTAGCCGTAGTGTATGATCACTTGAAACGTTGAAAAGGCGCCGCGCCCCAAGAGGGCGTGATAGCCACTTCTGAAGGAGACAATGCGGAATGTTACTTCTTCGGATCGATAGTTCTCGGCTGTACCGAAGACCACGTATAGGGTAACTTTTCCGATTGTGATGTGCTTCTCACCCTGGTATTATACCATTAAAGGTTGTGTGGCTTTGTTCGACGTGCGATCTATCGATTTGCATTTTGTTCAGAGTATCCTCGTATATTAGGTTTAGGATGCTTACTCAGTCCAGCAGCACTTTCTTCAGCCTGCAGCCGCCTACAATGGGATTGAGAACTAATGCGGCAGGGCATATGCTCGGGGTGGACCTCGGCTGGTCGTTGTGATCAAATAATATTGGCGTGTCTATCCACACCCCCAAGAGTGCTACATGTTGAATGAAGTTGACTCCCTGAAGTGCCCGCTTCCTCAGATTATTGGACGTGAAAGTTTTGTAGATCATTAAGAACTCATCTTCGCCCAAATACTCTTCTGCACAAGTTGTCAGTATGTGTTGCGGTTAAGAAATGCCACATATGTTTCCTCCATTTTATTTTAGAAAACTATTAGCGTGTTGCCTAGAATTAAGCATGACATCTTTGGTTCCACTTATCTAATTAATAACATATATCGGATCTTATTCTAACATGGTTGAATTAATGTTCGATCTGTTAGTCTAATCATGTTGTTTCATTATTATTTTTTAGGAAGATGAATGGATAGAGGTTGATGTTGATGATGGGTGTCATGAAATTGGCGAGGCAGAAAAGTTGGATATGGATGATGAAATGTTTGAGCCTTCTCTTGGATTAGGCCATGGTCAAAATGACACTGAAATTGGGGAGGTTATTGTTGTTCAGATACCAAAGACAACAGGTAAAAGGAAAAATACAAATGTTAATGCTGGTAAAGCTAAAAGGAAGAGAACCATAGCCAAGCGTTGAAAATGTTGGAAGTATTTCAAAGACATCAAAGTTGTATCGAAGAAGAAGCCAGGTGAAGTTTTTACAAAGGCGGAATGCGTGTATGGTTATGAGCATTTTTCTTATGGGGGATCAACTACTAGTCTCGTTAGGCATATAGATGCTTGTCCAATCATACTGAATCAGAACGCAAAACATCTACGTCAAGGTACAATTGGCTTTGATCCTGAAAAGCCCGATGCATCTCTTATAGTGAATCATGAATATGATCATGAAGAATGCCGAAAGATAATAGCAAAGATGCTAATTGTGCACGAGTACCCTTTTAGGATGGTAAGCATGCTTGGTTTAGTATCCTCATGAATTATGTGAATGCATCATACAAGTTCATAGGCAGGAAGTCAATTAGAGTTGAATGCATGAAGGTATAATTATCTGAAAAAGAGATCTTGAAGAAGCAACTCATGTCTTTTCAAAGCATTAGTTTGACATGTGATCTATGGACTTCAAACCAGAAAACTTGAATGAAATATGCCCTAGAGGCAATAATAAAGTTGTTATTTTGTATTTCCTCATTTATAATAAATTTTATTATTCATGCTAGAATTGTATTAACCGGAAACTTGATACATGTGTGGATAAATAGACAAAACACCTTGTCCCAAGTATTCCTCTACTACTTGACTAGCTCGTTGATCAAACATGGTTAAGTTTTCTAGCCATAGACATGTGTTGTCATTTGATGAACATGATCACATCATTAGGAGAATGATGTGATGGAGAAGACTTATCCTTTAGCATAGCATAATGATCGTTCAGTTTTTATTTCTACTGTTATTTTCATGTCAAACACATATTCCTCCGACTACGAGATTATGCAACTCCCGGATATCGGACGAATGCCTTTTGTGCTATTAGACGTCACAACGTAACTGGGTGATTATAAAGATGCTCTACATGTATCTCCGAAGGTGTTTGTTGGGTTGGCATAGATCGAGATTAGGATTTGTCACTCCGGGTATCGAGAGGTATCTCTGGGCCCTCTCAGTCATGCACATCATAAGAAGCCTTGTAAGCAATGTGACTAATGAGTTAGTTACGGGATGATGCATTACGGAACAAGTAAAGAGACTTGCTGGTAACGAGATTGAACTGGGTATGAAGATACCAACGATCGAATCTCGGGCAAGTAAGATACCGATGACAAAGGGAATAACGCATGTTATCATAATGGTTCGACCAATAAAGATCTTCGTAGAATATGTGAGAGCCAATATGAGCATCCAGGTTCCGCTATTGGTTATTGACATGAGAGGTTTTCGAAACTGTTCATAGTTCTCGAAGCTGTTGACGTGGCTGTTAGAACCGGGAGTTCTCCAAACTCTAGTTCACACTTTCAATGGTGACAGGAGAAAAAAGGACGAGATGTTTTGTGCTCGCGTACTGTTGCAGCTTTTTCTCATTGATCATCATCTTGTTTGTCCAAAGATTGCTTAAGGGAAACACCATCTGCATAGCCGAGCATACCGGATGTGCCATCCCACGTCGCTCATTAAGGACGAGGTGTGTACGTGCAGAGTCCACGGCTGCATGGCATCCCACGAGCTAACAATGGCCGCACCTATCTAGTTAACTACTAACAGATTTTTAGATCGGCCTCAATGTGTAGAAGCAGACATGAGAGCGGCATTTGTTTTGCCAACTCAAATCATAGCAAACTAAGCTAACGGGCAAAAGGATTAAAGGCTCTACAGTGGCTGGGCTGTGTTGGCTAGGTGGCATTCTCTATATAATTTCCATAGCTAGATCGACCTGATTACACTACTCGCATACGAAAACACCTATCTTGTTTGTTTCACTCCACCATCTCAGTTTCTCAGAGCGTTTGTGCGAAGCTACTTACTGGAATGTATAGGTACTAGTACAGGAGAACATGCTTCCACATGAAGCTATATATCGAGCTAACTTACTACTACTCCCTCCGTTCCTAAATATAAGTCTTTGTAGAGATTCCATTATGGACTACATACGGAGCAAAATGAATGAATCTTCATTCTAAAATGCATCTACATACATTCGTATGTGATTCATAGTGAAATCTCTCCAAAGACTTATATTTAGGAACGGAGGGAGTATTTGTTAGTGGATGAAGAAAGATAGGGAGACACTTTGTGAAAGACTATATATATACCAGCCAAACGCTTAGTTAGATCATTCGATATCCATGTATATAGTCATGAGTATATTACTTCACCCACCCCTTGCAAGCTATTCGCTAAATCCTACTGTTTATTCTTTCTAGCTCTGTTCACATGAAGAATGCATGCATGCATAAGGGCATGTGTGGCTCTTACTAGCCGCCGTAAAAAAAACCAAGTGAGGGAGACATCGCAGTGTGGCTCTTACTACCTAGCAGCATGCATCGACATTCCGTGTGAGGGAATGTGCGTCGACGAAGTGCGCCTGCAAAAGTCCCAAAACGGTGCAATCTCAAACGGATGAAGAATGCCTATTGACGGCTAGATGGTATGAAGAATCCCAAAGTTAGATCATTCGATATCCATGTATGTAGTCATGAGTATTTTACTTCACCCCACCCCTTGCATGCAATTCATTAGATGGTATGACCAACATGTGTGAAGAATGCATGCATGTGCAACATGTGCAACAAGCATACAACCTAGCAGCCTGCAGCAGGATCATGTAGAATGTGCGTTGATTTCTTGTGCCTGCGAAAAGCCCAAACCAGTTCAATCTCAAACAAATGGAAAAGTATGTCGACAAACTACACTTGCCCAAGATCTACTACAGGAAAAACACACGAGGCCGAGTATGAGCTGGTACGCCGAGTGTTAAATCACGGGTTCGAGGCTTAAGTGTAAGACGAGTGCGGACCAAAGCATACACGGCAAAATCATGATACTCGGCTTACATCAGAGTAAGCCGTGAATTTATACAAGAAGCATTCGCCTTCTACATACTCGGCTTACCTGTAGTATGCTGTGTGGCTCTTGCTGGCAAAAGCTGCTGCCACCTGTCCGTCGTCGACGCACTTAACGGCTAACTCGACATCCGTTGGTATAAGTCGAGTATGCTCCCTCGACACTCAACTTATATTATCATTTAAAAAAAATGAAAATACTTGGCCTCCCATGTAAGCCGAGTGGTCGTGTAATGACACTTGGCTTATGCCAGGGTTATAAATATTGGCATGACCAGCCCTTTGAGCTTCAAATCCTGCCGCCGCCCTCTCATCTGCCACTTCACCGATCGCATCCACAGCCACCACCGCAACCGGTCTTCACAACCCTCCCGCCAAGAAGCAGACTTAAGCTCACCAGTCTTCGTCGCGTCAGATCGGAACAACAAAGGTCAATCGATCGACCTAAATCTTACATAGTGTTCGATCTCTTCGTGTTCATATATACTTTGATCTCTTGTTGGCCGATTCATATTTGATGATATTTGTACCTATACTAATTAGACACTCCCTATAATTTTTTTTGTTAATTAGATATTATGAGCCATTTGGTTTTGTGGGACCGAATTATTACAGTGTAGATATTTTTGATAACTCTCCATTTGAAAAAAAATACCAGAGAAATTATGAGACCTCAGATGAAATAATAGACCTGAAGCTAGGAAGATGCCATCTGTCTCTCTCTCAATCTCTCATGACTCAGGTTGAAAAAAGAATCTCTCATGACTCGTCTTCCTCTCTCCCTCTCCCAATATCTCAAGCCTCTCTTCCTCTAGGTCAGCAAAAGAAATATTCCCATCTTACAATATAAAGGGATGCGTAGTGCTGCAATAGTCAAGGAAACTATACTTTGTTGTCACACTCCCCTAGGTGACTGAATTTATTTTCCAATAAAGGACACTTTTATTAACTAAAAATATAACAACAAGTAGATACAAATCATGATGAACGACATCCGGTCTCTGCATGGCTAAAATGCACACAGCCACAAATAAAACTATCTGACAAAGTATGAATAAAAAGACAATTTGGCAACGGTAAAGCCATATGAGACCAAAACTATGCCTATGTCGACGAAGGAGGTGGACCGATCCAGAGATTGTGCCGCCACTCATGTTGGGTAAAAAAACTCTGGCCGCTGCTCCACCTTGAACAGCGACTGGAAATCTGTTCGGTGCAGCATAGACCGCATACGAAGCCAATGCATACAACAATAGATAACCAACATAGGAGAGGAGATTTTGCAATTCAAAACACAATCATTTCTATACAAAGCTAAACCGACCATAGTAAGGCAGACGCTTCCACCCAAATAAGCGTACTAGTCATATTTGGTATTTCGTCAAGCCAGTGACAACACGTGTCAACAAATACAAATAGAGCACTATTTGGATGACGAACCATGTAGAACGCGCAAACATGAATTGAAAGGAGAGGTGTTTGATTATCTTGTCGTAAGTACAAAAGCTACACTTCTTGCCTCCTTGCCAGTTGTGACTAGCAATATTGTCTTTAGTTAGCACAACTCCTTCTCGAAGGTACCACATGGTATCTTAACTTTCAGTGTCATCTTCAATTTTTATATTAGTTTGTTATTGTCCACTAGAATCTCTCGGTCAGATAGTCCACGGTACATAGAGTCAACTGTGAAGGGCCCGAATTTAGCTAGATTGTAGCTAAGCACATCCCACCCTTGTGTCAAGTTAACCAAATCCAGACGGGATAGTAGATGTTGCCATGACACAAGGCGGGGCCAACCAAGTCCCTCCTAAATGATACATCCGGTGGAGACGAGCTGAGAACGTGTGGAAGAGTAGCATTCTTATCCTATACTATGCGGTACAAGGCTGGATATTTTCCTGAACATTGGCGTTTCCAAGCCACTTGTCCTCCCAAAAACCTATCTTAGCGAAAAAGATGTTTCTTTGCCACCATCAAACCAGCCCAAAAATGCAAGCCACCAGGCTTCCAATATACATAGGATATCGCTTTTTGGCTTAGATACTTGTTGCGTAGAGGAGTTTGTCAAACACCGTCCTTGGTAAGTAGTTTGAATAGCCAATAACTATGTAAGGCATCATTATTGGCCTTGAGGTCTTGAATACCTTAACCTCCCTGGTCTTTTGGTCGATAAACCATGCTCCATTTGGTTACCCTATACCTTTTCTTTTCACTGTCTCCTTGCCAAAAAAATTCTGGATCTAGAGTAATCCAGTCTTTTAGAACCCTTTTGGGAAGTTGGAAAAATGAGAGCATGTGGAGAACCATGTTTGCGAGAAGAGAATTGATAGAAACTAATCGCCCTCCAACGGAGAGCAACTTGCCTTTCCAACTGCTCAATCCTTTCTCCAATCGCTCATCAACATGTTTCCACTCCGCATTAGTTAGACGCAACTAGAGTTCCTTAATATTTAATCGCGGATTGGCCTTGCACACAACCAAATAATTCAGTGTAGTGTGCAGCCGCATCCTTTGCTTCCCCAAAATAAAACAATTCACTTTTATGGAAGTTAATTTTCAAAGCTGACATTTGTTCAAAAGCTGAAAGCAAGAGTGTTGGATTTCAAGCCTTATCTAAGCCGTCTTCCATAAAAGGAATCGTATTGCACGCATATTGCATGATAGAAAGTCCCACATCCACAAGATGTCGCACTACTCCTGCAATTTGGTCATACTGTTTGGCGCATTCTAAAGGTAGCCAACTTGTCACAATGTTAAATAACATCGAAGACATATGATCGCCCTGATATAATCCCTTTTTGGTCTCGAAGTAATGGTCTACATCATTAGTGACTTTGATAGCCACAGTACCTCCAATAACAATTTTTTTGATCCACTCACACCATTTATAAGAGAAGCCTTTCATTCCGAGGGTCTGTTGGAGAAATGACCATATGACTTGATCGTATGCCTTTTTCAACGCCAATTTTTTTATAATACCCCACTCATGTTCTACTGGTACATGTTGTGAACGGTCTATGAAGGATAACTACTCCATTGAGCATATTTCTTCCTTGCATGAAATCTGTTTGGGATGGCCGTACAACATGATCAACAACTGTGTTGAGCCTATTAGTCACCACTTTGGGGAAGATTTTTACGCTGAAATTAAGGAGGCAGATCAGTCTATACTACTGGATCAAGTTCGCCTCCTTAGTCTTTGGCATGAAAACAGTCTCGCCAAAATTTAGCATGGATAGGTCAAGTAGGACGGAATGAAGAAACTCCAATAATTCCATCGGGTCATTCTTGATGACATCCCAGAAGTTCTGATAGAACTCTGCGAGGAAGCCATCGGGGCCTAGAGCTTTGTTAATTTCCATTTGAAACACCGCAGGTCGCACGTCCTCATTGGAGAGAGGTGTCGTGAGGATATCATTCTCTTCTACCGTGACTTGTGGAATATCATATGTTCCATCAAGAGTGAAGTTCCCTTCATCTAGAGCCCCAAACAAAGACTTGCAGTATCGGGAAATATAACATTTGAGCTCCGCCCGACCGTCGATCTTCCCTCATCCTATTGGAGGATAAAAGTACACTTCTTCATGTGCCGCCCATTGGCAAGCATTTAGAAATATCGTCTATAGTTGTCTCCCTTCAAAATGAACTAGGCGTCGGATTTTTGGTACCACTTGATTTCCTCTTCTCGCAAAAGACGTGCAATCTTCTCATTGGATTGATTTTTCATATCAATATCCTATCGAGACAACGTGCGAGTCTTCGCGGTTTTATCGAGGCCATCGATAATAGAGGAAAGGCCTTGCGTTTCGTTCTTATACATACCACCGGTGTCTTTAGCCAACCAGTTAGGAACTTCCTTGTTGCACAAATTTTGAAGTTCCATCTCTGAATCGGTGTGTGACCAACGGCAGGCCTCTCCCATACTATCTTTATAATATCCGCAAAGCCATCCTGCTATAACCATCTCAATTCAAATTTGAATGGGCGGCGAGCAGTGAGAGGGCTAGTAGTGTTAGAATCAAGAATGATGGGTGCATGGTCCGTAAGTGTCTCAATACGCTCTGTGGCACGCACCATTACCAGAGGGAATTTTAACTCCCATTTGGTATCCATAAGTACCCGATAGAATTTCTCGTATGTCAGCCCCGGAGGATTGTTGTGTACTGTCGCCCTGACATAGTGGCTTCCTGAAGATTCAATCTGTGGATCACAACATTGAGTAAGAAAGGCCAGTGAATGTCAAAATGATCATTATTTTTCTCGGCCTGGTGCCTAAGGATATTGAAGTAGCTTCCAGTAAGCATTGGGTGCTGGTTATCCTTAGACTGATTCACCAATTGTCGTAGGAAATCAGATTTATTTTCATCTTGGGCAGCCCCATAGACTGCGACCAGGCTCTATGTAAATTATCAGCTCTATTTCGAAGGTGGAATTTGATGTGATATTCGCACACCGGAAAAGCTAATAAGTGTCCATGGTTGTGGTCCATATCCCTATTAAGATTCCTCCAGGCCTTCCACGTGGTGATAAATGATGCTACGAGTAGTCAAAATCAGTAGATAGGTTATCAAAGACATATGCACGGAAGTACGTTTACCATCCTCGAAAATCGTCACAAAATACAAATCATGATAACGCACACAGTCACCGATGTGTTTATGTTTAACCAAGTCTGATAGACCTCTGCTATTCCATAACATGCCTCTCATGTGGAGACTCTATTCGGGGTGGCTACCTTGGCCTGCTTGGTTGTTTTTCTATTTTCTTTTTTGAGGAACGAGACTTTAATTTACGCGAAGACGGTATGAACTCACAAAACATAAACCCTAGTCTTGCATCATCTAATCCGACCTCAGTTAACGCACCAACCAAGTGGGAGGGAAGCGGTCCGTCATATGCGGCCGCCGGTTCCTCTCGGTTTCAGGATAAGGCAGTGGGCTTGAGCACTTAGGAGAAACCTTTGCTCGGTCGATCTCCACTGGTACGTCTGCAACGGGTGGTGCAGATAGCTCCTTGCTGCGCCCCGCGGCCGGACCAAGCGGAACCACCATAGTCGGAGCACGACGATATGCAGATTGCTGTAGCATGCAGGACTCGGCGAAGTCTTGACTTGGGCAGGAACCTGCAGTCCCAGGCGCGCATTGCCTGTAGCAGAGGGCGGACAACCGGTGGCAGATGCACGGGCTGGGTGTGTAGCTCTTGCATGCACGATATGTGTGCGCTGGTACATCCATGCATGCATGGAAGTGGAAGTCTTGTCCATGCAAGCATGCAGGTCCAAGCCATCGGTCTGTGCTGCTACATCCATGCATGCATGCCCATCCAGGTCAGTAGAATCCATGACCCGCTCGACTGGGAGGACAGCAGGAGCTTGCTGCTGCCGAAGTTGTCGCAGCTGTGCATGAACCGCCAGAGCCGCCCAAGATCCCGACGGAGGCAGTGGCGGCAACAGTGCAGAATGTGGCAGCTCGGTCAGAGGCGCGGCAAGTGATGTAGTTTGCATAGGAAACGAAGCAGTAGAACCTGAGTTTGGACAAGGATTCACAACCACCGAGCTTCCATTCTATTTTTTTTATTAGCATCATCATCCTTTTCGTCGGCATCATGTGTCCGGGCTATCATCATGGTGTTTCCACACAATAGGAGTAAAATTCGCATCTGGTATGTAGTATTTTTTTTCAACCTGATAACAAAAGCAATATCCGTCCATCTTGACAAACGCCTCAGCTAATGTGGATTCCCTCCCAATATATCGTCAGAGGAGAAAATATCCATGGAGCGCACCGCAACCTGAATGCGAACAATACCATGACGACGCAAGTCAGAGGAGAAAATATCCATGGAGTGCACCGCAACCTGAATGCGAACAATACCATGACGACGCAAGGCATAAAGATCGACGTCTTGAGTGGCTCCGATGACCGGCCTAACAACCCAAAGTCCAAAAAAATGCCGCAGCGAGTGGGGGACTCCAAAAACATTAACCAAAACAGTTTCGAGAGAAACATAAGATGGACATCTTCCACGAAGGAAATCTCAACATTGTGCAACTTGACCCGAACCTCTAGGTCCGCCATTCGATGCAGATGGAGGTTGTGATCGATCTCGTGACATTTTGTCTCGTGGTGATATATTGTGTCCTGTCCATGAACTTCTGCTACTTTCTTCCCGTCTTGTGGTGTATTTCCTCGTCAGTCCCAATTACATTGTTGTTTTTCTAGTGCTCCCTCTTTCCTCCAACACATCAATGTTGACATTAAAAATCGTATCAAAATCCTGAAAATGATTAGCAGAAATTATACTTATAATTAGCGATGGAGGGAAATGCATATATTTAGATGAATTCAAGAAGGCGGGTACTCCGTCGGCCCAAACTATGGGCCGGTCCAACCCTGGCCGACAAATGCAAAGTGTGAAAACCGTCAGATCTAAGAATCCCGTCCCCACTCCCGTATTCCCCGCACGGACGACTTTCTCTTCCCCACCTTGTCATCTCAAATCGGGAGAGAGCGTTCAGGACGGGAACGAGAGGACGAAGATGGCCAAATCGTCGTCGATCGCTGCATCGCCCCCGCTCGTCGGATCGCCGCTGCTCACGACGGCGAGGCCGCACGTCGTCTCCGGCGACGGTGCTTGCCGGGGAACCTCCCCCGCTCTCAGTTTGTGCTCCAGATCCCATCGCTGACCGGTCGCAGACGGTCCATGGTTGCAGCACTCCGGTGCGTTGCCCCCGTGCTCGCCGTCGACTGCATGAGTTTCGGCGATATAAACGGCCCAATCACACCATAAAAAAGGATGTAGCGAAAAAACTTGTTCGTCATAGCAAAAAGCAACGGCGGTTGCAGCAAAAACACTGTCGTCGTCGCCACGGGTCGCAACTCGTCATGAATGGACGTAGCAAAAACATTTGCCGGTTGTAGCAAAAATCGACGACGGTTCAAAATCCAAAGATGGTAGTAGCACAAAATAGGTACTAGTTCCAGCAAAAACTAAGACAATGGAAGCAAAAAAATCATTTGGGTTCCAGCGAAACTCAGAGACAGTAGTAGCAAAGTTAAGAGACGATGGTTGCAAAATAATCCTTTGGTTCCAGCAAAAGAAAACTTAGTTTGCGAGTACTAGCAAGAAAAAGTTACCGATTCCAGCAAAAAACAAAAACACGGATGAAGCAAAAATTGCCGCTGGTTGCAGCTCCCACCGAGGCCAGTTCAAGCATCTCGTCCGCCCACGACGTAGCCTTTGTCCCCGGCACAGCAGCCTGGGCTTGCAGCCCAACAACTTTTGGTTCCAGCTTCAGATGAGGACTATTGCAGCACCGCCCCCTGGGATGGAGCTCGGATCATGGCGTGGCGGCTGTCGCGGGCACGGCCGTGCAACCAATGGGCAACACCTCGTCGGATCTATGAGGGATTTGTTCTGCGATGAAGGGGGGAACTAAGGAGAAGGAGAAAAAGCTATGTGAGAGATAGGGATTGGAAAGAAGGAAGAAGGAAGAACCCGGGCGACACTCGTAGCGCCAGGGCTGCGGTGGTGGCCAGCGCTGACCACTACTGGAGATGAGGAAAGCCATGGGATCCAGTGGGGAAGGAAGAAATTTGTGGATGGTGTTGTCTCACGTGAGAAGATAAGTGTGATGCACGTTGGTTGTTAGCTGTTTTATGGCCATGTGATTAGCTTGAATCGAGCGGCCTGTGCGCGACTGGCGGAACACTCAGCCGGTGCACCGGGTATAAACATAGTAGAAACATCAATGGCCTCGATTAATGTTTGCTGATACATCCATCGTGTAATTTATTGAAACCGATGCTTTACGAGCATCTCCGTTTGCTGTTCACGCAACCAAAATTTATTCAAACGTCAAAGCAAAAAATAACAATTACAAGAGGATAAACCAATAGTTTTCAAACAGGAAATTGTACTGAAAGAGTAAATAATCACAGCTAGGTACCGCACAAAAGACCACAACGAGACCAAACCTACACGCTGGATTGTCTGGTGTTTGTTGCACCACATGTTACCCAAGCCGGGACTTCCACTAGATTGAGACGAGGCTTGGTGCATAGGGAAGTGCGCTAAAGTATATGGTAGATTGGCTTGGATATTCAACAACTGTGCCCTCACCGACATCAACAATTGTGTCCTCGTCGACATCGGAATATCTCACGTCAACCATACGAATTGTATGGTTGACAGAAACACTTTTTCCAGGTTGATAAGTGCAACGGTGCAGATAATTGCCAGAGGATTGGCACAGGAGCACCCCATCACTCAACATGGCAATCGTGTTGTACTGCTTCTCCCATCGTGACTTCTCCAAGTCGGTCCATACCCACATTTCAAGTGCTCCGTTCATGAGCCCTTTGCTAGTCATCAAGTACAACTCCTCCCGCAACTCCGACAAGGTGGATGTCTCGTGGTTATCCCACGACCAGCAAGGAGGTGGTGGAATAAGGCTGAACGTTTCACCATCCAATCTCATCCGGAGATAACCCAAGGTCGACGAGTAGTAGCGATGCTTGTGATAACCGGTGATCCAGATCAAGGAACCACTACTAGGGAAAACCTTATACACAGAAATTTAGCAACAGCGCGGGTCAAAAAAGGGCGCTAGTGCTAGATAGCAGTAGCGTTTGAAAAAAAACCACGCTACAGATACAATCTTAGCAGTAGCGCGTGTAGTGGCAAAAGTGCTACCACTAATATTCCCGTTGCTAGAATGATAGGCTACGCATAGCAGTAGCGGGCTTGGAAGAAGCGCGCTACCGCTAGGGCATAAGTAGTAGCGCGTTTCCTAAGAAGAGCGCTACTACTAACGGAAATAAAATAAGATAAAAAACAAATAGAAAAGTAAATGAAAATGAAAAAAATAGAAAAAGGAGAAAGGAAAAAATAAAATGTAAAGCAAAATAAATGAAAAAGCGAAAAAACGGAGGAAGGCATAGCACTAGCGTGTGTTCGTAAGAGGCGCTATAGCTAACGTAGCTGCAGCGCGTGTCCTAGACCCCCGCTATAGAAACAGAAAAGGAAATTAAAAAATGGAAGAAAATTACATAGCTATAGCAGCAACGTGTTTTGTAAAAACCGCTATAGCTATCTTAGCTATAGCGCGTTTTACCAAACGCGCTACCGCTAAGTTTGACTTAACCAAAAAACTGTTTCCCCCCGGCCACCACTTCTCCCCCAAATCCCTCAACCCACCCCGCCGCCGTCTCCTCGATTCGCCGTCGCCCCACTTCGCCGCCATCTCCTGCCGACGTCGACGCCACCAGAGCCGTGCGCCGTCGACGCCACCGGAGCCGCCCCCAACGCCACGGAGCCGCGCGGCCTCGTCAACGCCACCGGAGCCGCCGTCGACGCCACCGGATCCTTCCTCGCCACAACTGCCTCCCTCGCCGTCACCGGAGACGCCCCTGCCTCCCTCGCCACCACCGCCTCCCTCGCCACCACCGGAGCCATCCTCTGTAAGCCCCCACCCCTCCTCTCTCTCTCATGCATAGGTTAGCTAGTTTAATTAGGTTAATTATCTAGGTTAGGGCAAAAATTTAGTTAGGGCTTTGACAGACAAGTAGTTAGGTTAACTAGTTTAATTAGGTTAATCATCTAGGTTAGTGCAAAAATTTAGTTAGGGCTTTGACAGAGAACTAGTCAGGTTAACTAGTTTAATTAGGTTAATTATCTAGGTTAATTAGTGCAAAAATTTATTTAGGGCTTTGACAGAGAACTAGCTGTGTTAACTAGTTTAATTAGGGCTAATTATTTAGGTAAACTAGATTAACTAACTAGGTTAAATAGGTAGGTTAATTAGGTTCATTGGATTAACAAGCTAGGTTAAGTAGGTTGGCTAGGTTAGAGAAAATTTTATTTTAGAGCATTAGGTCAGAAGGGTTAGAGAAATGGAGTTCCTTTACAATTTAATTGGGTTCTCTCCTAGGCAGAGAAGGGTTAGAGATAATAATGTGTGTTTGTGTGAGAGAGAGGAATAGCTAGATCAACATAATTTGGGTTCTGTCTAGGTAGAGAAGTGTTTAGTGAGGTCATTTTGCAAAGGTTTTTGATTTTTGAAAAGACCACTATTTTTCAAGGAAAAGAATTTAGGCAAATTTTATTTTAAAGATGATCCCTTCCTAGACTTTTATTGTTGATTATATCTTTTCATTGAAGTGGTCATGTTATATCTTTTCATTGAAGTTGTTCGATTGTGCCCAAGTGGCTTTGTTGATTCCAGGGAATGATGCTGAGTGGCCTATGTTTTGCCGGAATGTTGATTCATTTCTGTTTCGGCAAATTTCAGGTTCTCGATTTGTCCACTTTTTAGCAAAGGTCATGCCGAAATTTTTCGTGAATTTCGGCATGACTTGTGCTACAAACTAGGAGATATCGAGTGCCCGGGATTTGCCGCACCAGGAAGGAGTCAACATTCCTGCAAAACAATAGGCCTTTTTATGTCATTATTCATTTTATTAGGTCTAGAATTAATTGACTAGATTTAATCATAGGAAACATGGCTAGCAATGATGAAGGACAGGGTTCTGGTGATTGCGACGACGTCTACCGGGCGGCTGAAGATTTTTTTAGCCTTACCGACGATCAACCGATGTTGTTGCTGGGCCCACCGGTGGCATCGGGGACTGAGACAGACACGCAGACCGGTGCTGAGACTGAGACCGGCACTGAGACTCAGACCGGCATCGAGACCGGCGCTGAGACTGAGACCGGTGCTGCCTCGGGGAGCGGAGCCGGTGTAGAACCGAAAGAAAAGAGGCAACGGCTTCCTAACAAACTCAGGACTACTAGACTGGTGGTCATGGAGGTGGACGACGGCAATTTTGAGCCAAAGGCGCCCAATGAAGAGCGCACGTGCTATGGCAATCAAATAGGCTGCATCGTACGGACAACCGCCACCATCAACGATGAGAAACTACAGAAGATAGAAAATATGAGGAGCTCCCTCCTAAAGAAGATTCACCAGATATTCTTGTTCCCGGGCCGGAATGAGAAGGATTATGAAGATCCAGACGAGGACCCGGCAATGAAGAAGATAAACAAACACGCCATGACCAAGTTTAGCGACGCGTTGGCCGCCTGGAAAACTCGAGTGAAAGCAAAGATCATCGACAAGAAGGAACCCTACTCCGAGATTGTAAAGGATAATCCGACAATCACGGAAGAGCAGTTTCAAATATTCAAGGAGGCTTGCGAGGCCGAAGCTGCCAAAAAAAAGTCTAAGTACATGAAGGAGCTTCAAGAGAGGAATATTGGGAGCCACCACCTCGGAAGCCGTGGTTACGGCGGAAAGAGGTCCAAATGGGCCAAGGAGGACGCGGAAGCCGCGAGTCTGGGCATCCCAGACCCCTTGGCGGATTTCACCGTCCCGCAGGAGCGTGACGTCCTGAGGGCCCGGCACCGTTGGGACACAGTGAAGAAGGTTTACGAGACAACACCGGTCATTACGGAGTTCATGAGACTGCTAGTAATTTTAGTTTCTGATCAATTCGACTGCACACGTTAGTCATATTTGTAAACGATCCTTGTGCCTTTTGTAGAGAGAGCAGCACCGTATTGCGGCCGAAAGCGACTCGGCGTCTGAGGCATTGGCGAGGCCCAAGTGGGACACTCCATTCAACCGGGTGTTGAACATATTGAAACGACAACCGGTGGATACTCGACCATCATATGGACGCGTGCACGGTGTCGGAGACGGCGCCACGTGGAAGAAGTACTACCGTGAGACCCCGGAGGAGAGAAAGGAAAGATGGAGGTTAACTGAAGAAAACATCGACAAGAAGGTTGAGATTGCGGTTGAGAAGAAATCATCTCAGAAAGTCGCAACAGCGGTAGCTGCCGCAAAAAAGGTGGTTGCAGATTTGTCTACTTCCTTGTTGACGGGCGTTTTCACTTGGACAAGGCAAAATCTAGAAAAAAATGCAGAGGACTTTCCCCTTCCTGACTTCTTGGGAGCACCTGCTCCCGCACCGGCTCCCGCACCTGCTCCCGCACCGACTCCCGCACCGGATGTGCTCGGTGGTGCCTCATCTTTGGCTGAGCTCGACACCCTCACGGTATCTGTCACACCGGCCCCCTTCAATATAAATGTATAATCTCCCGTTTTCGTTGCCTTTCGGATGTCTCACGTCACAGACTTTTCTTTGCAGGCCGACGAAACCCCGTGCACCATATTGTACACCATCGGCGACCAGAAGGTGGATGTGGGGAAGGCGACGATAATGGAGCCGAAGGAACCATTGTTCCACAGCCGGCCGATCCCCCCGAACGTCTTCAAGGTTTCCGTGTCCAGTGTCAAACCGGGCCACGAGAATTTGCCTCGTCTAATACTAGTGGGGGATGATGACGAGACCCCACGGCGGCTTGGTGATTGTTGCAATGGGTGGGTCCTGTTGTGGCCAAAGAGTCTGCTTCGTCTGGAGGCGGTCGGGAGCACACCCACGAGCACGCAGCCTCAGCAAGGTATGAACATCAACACCCCACCTACTTAATTAGCGTCGGGTGTCGGGTTGGGTGATAGCGGACAGGTAAGGAGGAGGCTCCATTAGTCGTTGATGACGTCGCCATGGATGAGGATGAGGATGACGATGGCGCTGAACAGTATGTCTATACTGGCGCCTCCTCAGGGTTTGGGCGTCATGAGTCGGTGCTTGAATTACCGTCTCAACGTATTATGGACTACCTTCCGGTGGTAAAGAAGTCTAGGAAGAGAGCGAGGAAAGGCAAAAAAGCTGATTCTATGATCCAGCCGCCTCAACAGCCTCGGCTTCAGGACCGTATAGATATCCCCGATGCGGATAAATGGCATATCCCCGGTCAACCAATCCTACTTACAACAGCGCTACGGGCCAGATTCGGCGATCTAAGGAGACTTCATGACGATGTGATGTGGGTAGAGAAACGCCTCATCGCCTCGAAAGATCCAGGATACCCACTCTACGTGGTTAACGTTCCGCGGCAAATGTCGTACGTCGACAGCTTCCCCGCGGATAAGTTCTTCCTCCGATTCGATTACATATTCGACATGTTTCATGTGAAGAAGCTGAATTTTACGTTTGTCCGCCTTTATGCCTTGCACATGAACTACATCATTGGGGTTGAGCAGATACGTCATATCTATGTCACTGACCAGTACTACATGCACGAGGGCTTCTTGGGAGTCTGCGCAGAGCACCGTGAATACGCGAGGGATTACATCGTCAGTTTCATGCTCGCCAATAAGGACAAGGAGGCGATTCTCGTGCCTTATCATCCCGTGTAAGTCATCCGCGCTGCTATCCTTCCTTCGATTTCAATAATTCATTTGCACGGTGGAGGCTAATTAATTTGAGGTGTACTTATTTTGCGCAGCGGCGGGCGCGCCGTCCTCATCATCCTCTACCCCCGATTCTCCCACGCTCTTTACTTGGACTCGTCGAAGAACATTCACAAAAAAGATTACACCCACATCAAAGATGTTCTCAACAGTGCTATGTTTTACTACCAAGCAAGGGGTGGAGAGGTTAGGGACAAGAAGAGAAGGGGCGGCTGGGTCGCCTTCATCCATAAGACCGACTTCTGCTGCATCCAGCAACCGAACGACTCTCTTAATGATGTATTCTATGTCCTACACCACATGCTGGAGTACAGATGGGATCACTAGAACCTTCGCATGTCACCTAGATCTGGCGATGACCATATTCTGCAATGGGCAAAGGACATAGGAGATATCGAGGATCATCGACTTCGAGCTGAGTTCTATAACATCCAACGCGAACTTGCCCAAATCATCATGAAGGAGGTCGTCGGAAAAACAGGGATGTTCTACGGAGAAGGACAAATGTCGCGGGAAGACGTTCGAACATGGATAGCCTCTCAGCGTCTTGACATGAAGCCTTTCACTAAGCTCGAGGACTATCTTCCTGACATGGATGGATGGCACGACATGGTGGAGTGATTGTCGATATATGACAATGTGTCCGTTTAGTCCATACTTTCTCTATGACAAAACTTTTAGTTATGCACGGTGAAACTTTATTTGTGATGTAATTAAACCGTCCTCCTCCTCGACTAGCAAAAATCACTCTAGTTAGGGCATTTTGGGTACGATGAACTTTGTTATTTATGCTTATGATATGTTGTTTCTATTTTTGCCAAGTCTGTCTCTTTCTGTTGGTCAACTATATATGTTGCATATCATCGACTCATGTGACGTACAGGTGCATAGATCATAGATGGCGAAGAAGTGCTACGCCAGGAGTATATATACGACAAGTGGCCGGAGTTTCAGGCCCAGGTGTACCGGTTTCCGGTTTCCGAGCGACAGACAGTAGTTAGTTTAGGTTCACGCTAATGCGAGAGAGGGATACGAACTCATGTACTCAAAGTGATAGCTCTTCTCGCGTATATCATTGTTTAGATGGATGACGATGTATTTACAAGTAATCGAGACTTGTATCGCTATTTTCGAGATTGATGACGAGAGACCACTTTGTGTTGGATGATGATTATGATGATGACATGATTTGATGAGACTAATTGTATGTATATGCTATGATTACATTTGTATGTGTATGATATGCTAAAGATTATTATATAAAGCCTATTCAAATACAAAACAAATACAAAACGAATAGGCAGAAAAAAAAACTAATAAAACTAGTAGTAGCGAGGGGGGAAAATTTAGCAGTAGCGCCGCCTTACTAGTAGCGCTTCCCTGTAAACAGCGCTGCAGATAATATCAGTAGCGCCCTTTTCTAAAGAGCGCTACCGCTATTCATGTATAGCAGTAGCGTGAGACAACAGGCGCTACTGCTATACGTTAGCTGTAGCACCTTATTAGTAGTGCTGGTCCCCGCGCTACTGATAGACCCAAAACCCGCGCTGCTGCTAGGCTTTTCCCTAGTAGTGAACCATTAAACAAGGTCGCCGTCTCTCATGCCATGACAGTGCAAGGGGGTTGTGCCGTCTCGTGCCAGCACCGAGCAGCGCTTCGAATTGTATACACCTCCATACAGGGTGTATAGATGTAGCCGGCTACAGGATCATGCTTTGTTTGATAGTAGAAGCGGGCGACCTTGTAGGTGTTGCAGCGAGGGTCGCGCCCAAGGCTCAAGGCCGCTAAGATGCCGAAGGAACAGTGCAGTGCCCGGATGCGGCGTGTGGTGGGGTTGAGCACCCACACTTCCGAATCGGTGCCCACCAGCACCAGCCTATCACAGTGCGCGAATTCAGGAAGCGCCCGGACCGGCATGATCATGAGAGGCGTAGCGGCGCCATGCGGGTGGTCCTGCTCCCAATGGTACAGGCCGGCGGCGACGGCGCCAAGGTAAGCCTTGTCGGTATCATGGATCCACGGGGCGATGAGCAGGCTCGGATCAGTCCTGTGCCGGTGGAGGTGCGTATGCTGGTAAGAAGGGTCGTCGGAGATGGTGTGGCGCCAAGCCTTGTAGACGCGCCTGAATCTTAGAATCGTGCTGACGGGCAGCCGGAGCAGGATCTCCGTGAGGACCTCGTGCGGGACGTATAGCATCGGGCTTGTCGTCCTCCGAATGTTGGCTGCTGGTTCCGCCGTGTCGTCATCCATGGCATGCAGGGTATATCTTGGATGGATCGATCTCCGAGGGATGTTGTAGTACGCCGTTTCTCAAGGGTTTATCTTCTTTTGTTTTTTGAGAAAAGTTTCTCAAGGATGCATGCGTGTGGTACTCCTGCTGGGCTGGACGGAGGAGGCGGCCCAAGAGACAAGGTAGCGAGGATAAAAAGAAACGAGGGAAGCGGCCCATGCATTGTTATTTTATTTATTTTTCTGGTCGAAAAGTGAAATTTCATTTTTGATGGTGACTTGCTTTTCTGTAAAAAGTTCCATCACGAGATTTCATTTGTTTTAGTCTTGTATATGCTTGTACATTCTAAACAAAAAGAGCAAAAGCAGACTGATGCTCTGGACAATAATTATTTTCTGCACTTTTCAACAATTATCGCATGCGGCTGACCCGGTTGGATTTTTCTGGTGGAGAGATGTCAGCAGGGGCATTGCTTCTACACCATTGTAGATAGATCCAGAGTGTTCTGTAGGAAAGATCCTTGGATGACTTCTTTTGTTGAACCGCGCATAACCGGTTTCCGTTACTGCGACATAACGGAAATACACAATCCAGAGAATGGGACTGGAGAGGAGAAAGCGAGTTGGAGCATCACCAGGAAACCCACTGTGAGCACTCTCCATCGAGATTACCCACTGCAGGGCGAAAACCATAACATGCCTCTGCGACAACATCAAATTTTCTACACTCCGGAATCAGATCACCGACTATAATCACTGCAACGATTGAAACTATGGGACCAGAAAATATGTACCATGAGCACCTCCATCATCCCCAAAAAAATGTATAGACACATTTGAAATGGCAGGAGTGCGTAAATTTTGCCGAGTAATTCTAAATTTATGGAAGAAATGATGATATGTATTCAACATTTGAGTAAGAGCCGAAACAATCTCGGGGTAAGGCCCAAGAGAACCACTTTCTTCTTTGTCAAATACATTAATTCTACTCCTAACCTCATCAGCAGACTTCACCATATATAAGTGCGCAAATTTTGGAGTAGTATCTTCAGATGGTAAAAGCGAACCAATACGATGGTACACCACTCCATTCATCTTGAACATGTAGGGAGCACCACCGGTATTGATACTGTGATCAATTTGAGCACCCAACAACGTAAAACATAACATAGAATTATACAAAGTACTAAAACATAGAATTTGAACAAGTTATAATTTCAAGCTATTTTGCTTGTAGAAAAACGGTTTAAATTAGGGTTAGTTCGTGTGCTTAGAATAGCGGAATCTAACACAACTACTTTAATACTTACTAGCAAAAGGGCCCGTGCGTTGCAACGGGGGAAAAGAATACCACAGGCTTTTAATTTACAAAAAATGGTGTATAATCTGAGTATTTGTGGCTACGGCCCAAACAAAGATGGTCTTTGCCTATGAAAGCGAAATTTCAAGATTCCACATGTCTTCTATATAAACATGGCGTGCATGTAGATTTAATACGTCAGAAGAAACGGACAACTGATCTTCAATTTCGTCTCCAATCCTAATTTTGTTGAGATGTTCATCCATTATCCGGGTCAGTACCGGTATGAAAGAAAGACGGATAATGCATTGTTGATTAAGATTGCCCCCTAGATAGTTTTTTTAAATGGTTAACACGTAAAATAACATCATAGTCAGATTCTATATATTTTTCTAATCAAATTCCATATATAACATGTTAAATTTGGAGTAACAGTTTAAAAGATATGACTATTTTTAAAAATATTTTATATGTAATGCGGGTTTAATGTCAGAAACATCAGAGGTTTTCTATAAAATATCATGACGTACTAAGAATACATATTTCTTTTATTAGTAGGTATAGATTATTCCTTTTTATGATTCCTGTTGTCACCGTCATGGTCCAACACACAACCTACTCATTTTCTATCTCTTACTAATGTCCAAAAAAATACGCCACAGAGCGAGCAATGAGCTTCTGGGGTTAGATGGCGGTGATGTTAGGGTAACATAGGCACCGGAAGACGCGGAGATGATTGATATCTGGAATGTGTTCGTGGAGCAACTCTTACGTTGTAGTGAGGAACAGTGGTTTGCAGGGGCGACAATTCAAAAGATAGGTGGAGGTGGAGAGACCTTCTGCCTAACAGCGCGATGGCATGGAGGCTTGAAGGAGTAGGGATTAGACGCCGTCATTGAGTGTGCGGAGAATCCGCTCGTCGTTGCCATTTTGCTGAGACGGGTACGAACAAGTGAGAAGAAAACATGTGCTGTTGGACTCAAGAAGAGAGCAATTTGCAACGTTGTCAAACTCGCGGTCATTGTCTATTTGAAAGGCAAGGATGGGGCAAGAAAATTGGGTGCATACATAGGCGTTGAAACGAGTGAGTAGGAGGTGAATTTTGTGTTGGGGAACGCGGTAATTTCAAAAAAATCCTACGATCACGCAAGATCTATCTAGGTGACGCATAGCAATGAGAGGGGAGGGTGTGTCCATGTATCCTCGTAGGCCGAAAGCGGAAGCGTTTCAATAACTCGGTTTATGTAGTCGAACTTCTTCGTGATCCAACCAATCAAGTATCGAACGTACGACACCTTCGCGTTCAGCACACGTTCAGCTCGATGACGTCCCTCGTGCTCTTGATCCAGTTGAGTACGAGGGTGAGCGTCGTCAGCACAACAGTGTGGCGACGGTGATGATGATGTTACCGGCGCAGGGCTTCGCCTAAGCACTACGATGGTATGATCGAGTTGTGTAACTGTGGAGGGGGGCACCGCACACGGTTGGGAGAGAAACTTATGTGTTCCAGGGTGCCCCCCTGACCCCGTATATAAAGGAGCAAGGGGGAGGCCGGCCGGCCCTCCTAGGGTACGCCAGGAGAGGGGAGTCCTACTAGGACTCCAAGTCCTAGTAGGTTTCTACCTAAGGAAGAGGGGGAAGACGGAAGAAAGAGGAGGAAGGGAAGGAAAGGGGGGCGCCGCCCCCTTCCCCTAGTCCTATTCGGAGTCAGGGGGGAGCGCACGGCCAGCCCCTCTTGGCCCTTCCTCTCTTCCTACTGCCTATCAAGGCCCATTAGTTCCCCCGGGGGGTTCCGGTAACCCTCCGGCACACCGGTTTTATCCGAAACTTTCCCGGAATACTTTGGTGTCCGAATATAGCTGTCCAATATATCAATCTTTATGTCTCGACCATTTCGAGACTCCTCGTCACGTCCGTGATCTCATACGGGACTCCGAACAAACTTCAATCATAAAAACACATGACTCATAATACATATCATCATCGAACGCTAAGCGAGCGGAACCTACGGGTTCGAGAACTATGTAGACATGACCGAGACATATCTCCGGTCAATAACCAATAGCGGAACCTGCATGCTCATATTGGCTCCTACATATTCTATGAAGATCTTTATCGGTCAAACAGCATAACGACCTACGTTGTTCCCTTTGTCATCGGTATGTTACTTGCCCGAGATTCGATCATCGGTATCAGCATACCTAGTTCAATCTCGTTACCGGCAAGTCTCTTTACTCGTTCTGTAATACTTCATCCCGCGACTAACTCATTAGTCACATTGCTTGCAAGGCTTATAGTGACAAATACGGAGTGACAAATACGGAGCATTACAGAGAGGGCCCAGAGATATCTCTCCGAAATACTGAGTGACAAATCCTAATCCGGATCTATGCCAACCCAACAAACACCTTCGGAGACACCTGTAGAGCACCTTTATAATCACCCTTTTACGTTGTGACGTTTGGTAAAACACAAAGTGTTCCTCCGGTATTCGGGAGTTGCATAATCTCATAATCTGAGGAACATGTATAAGTCATGAAGAAAGCAGTAGCAATGAAACTGTAACGATCATAATGCTAAGCTAATGGATGGGTCATGTCCATCACATCATTCTCCTAATGATGTGATCCCGTTCATCAAATGACAACACATGTCCATGGTTCGGAAACTTAACCATCTTTGATTAACGAGCTATAGTGAAGTAGAGGCATACTAGGGACATTATGTTTTGTCTATGTATTCACACATGTACTAAGTTTTCGGTTAGTACAATTCTAGCATTATTAGTAAACATTTATCATGAAATAAGGAAAAAAATAATAAATTTATTATTGTCGCTAGGGCATATTTCCTTCACTTCGTACTTGCGACGAATGGGGAAAGTCCAGGCATAGTGTGTGAAATCATCACCACCAAGTAATATAAGTAACCGGATATAGTGGGTATGGGACTTGTGCATAAATTACAATGACATAGCTCAACGGGAAAAGTAGTCTGAGTTGTGGAAGAAGAAAAAGGAAATGTAGTGCATTTGCCTATTCGACAAGCATCGCAGTGTGTTGAATGTCTTTTATGAAACTAAACTGATAATAAGAAGAGGCCTCGGCGAGGGTGTAGGCTTCGAGGTGCCCGTGAAGCTGGTGGCACAGGTCGGAGGTGACGGTGGCGGTGAGGCACTAGCGAGGGTGCATGAACGGGTAGATATCGCTGGAGGAGTCACAGGAGAGAAGAACCTTCTTGGTGGCCAAATCCTTAACAGAAAAGCCCAATGGGTCAAATTCCACAGAAACTGAGCTATCGTGAGTAAACGCACAAACTGAAATGATCTTTTTGATCATCTGTGGTGAGGTGAGAATGTCAAGAAGGAAGAGGGAACGGGAGGTGGTGGGAAGGGAGGCAGAGCCCATGTTGGTGATCGGCAAGGCAGAGCCATCTCCGACAACAATGATAGATGGGTAGGAGGGGGAGAGGCACCGCTGTTGAGAATTCACTCGCTGCCCGGTGTGGTGGCGGTTGCAGCGAGACATTGTTCAGGGCCTCGATAAGAGTTGCTTGATCCCACCGGTGGGACGATGTCGAGGTAGGGGCAGCAAGTCCTGGAGCACAAGGGATGCGGTGGGCGTGGCCGGGCAGGCGCCGAGAAGCCCTGAGGTGGACCGGGCCTGGAAGGTGCCAGCCATGGCTGGAGAGGCGGGCGCCGATGGGCGGAACATGGCAGAGTGACCACCAGTTAGCCAGCCAAAGTGAGGAGTTCTGCCAGAGGACGAGCCGACGTTGTTGGAGGTATTCTTCTTGCACTTCTACCATGCCGTGCCGCCTAAGGATGAGCCGGCCCTATGGGAGGGCCTGGAGAGGGCGAGCTGGTGCCGAGGAGAGCCGTGTTGAACAACGGCGTCATGGCAGGCGGCGGCCTCCACCACGAGGCATGGAAAGCCTGCACTTGATGAGTGAGGCTCCTGATGAGTGATGCGCTGCTCCTCCAACAAAAGGAAGGAGCGAAGCATGACGAAGGAAGGCGGTCGCTCGCATGTCATATGAGGGATTGCGTGTTGGAGGCATTCATAGAGGATGCTCAACATGTTTTTCGCTAGGTCGCATTCCGTGATGCGGCAGCCGAGATCACCGAGTTGATCGGCCGTCTGCTTCATCTTGATGGTGTACTCGACGACAGAGAACTCACCCTGCATGAAGCTTTGGAACTCGTCTTGAAGGTAGGTGGCGCGTGCCTCATGATTGTTGCGCAACAGCGAGTGAAGTAAGCGCCAGAGGGAGTCAGCCTTGTCGTTACGCTCCTCGACGATCTCCAGGGTCGAGGGCATGATGGTGGCATTGTACCAGGAGACGACAGCAAAGTCGTTGGGAGCTAGGCGGAGGAGTTGTGCAGGAGCGACCCATCGATGTGGCCGAGCAGTCGGAACTTGGCTAACGCGGCCAGGAATTTGCGGCGCCAAAGCCCATAGATCTCATTCTCGTAGTTGAGGATGACCAGGACGTGGTCATGGATCCCAAGAGATTGGATGGTGATGGTGGGGTGGGTCTGTGTTGCTACGGGCAGACCGAAGTCCTCATTGGCATCAGAGCTAGCAGAAGAGGAGTTGGATGAGAAACTCATGGTCGTCGGGAGGTTGCGAGGGCAGCGGAAGGAATGAATCTACGATGATACCATGTTAGAAGCTGAGCGAGGTAGGAGAGAGTTTTTGGGCAACAGTGGTTACATTTGATACAACGGGTTACATGTTCTATGTATATACAATGCTCAACTAACTCACACAGTGACTAGCGGTAAGAAACTGCTCAGCACTAATGGCACTAACACCACTAAATCACTTCCTATACAAGCATGTACACACATTCGCTAACAATCACCCCTTCTCTTTGTGCTCATATCTGCAACGAACGTCGCTTTTCTTCAGTGCCATTCGACCACACACGCAATCTTATTTTCAGTCGGCTGCAAATACTTTTATTTATGTGATTTATTGTATATCTATATTTTTTTAGATTTTGCATATCAGTGAGAATCTTATATTTACTAATTGGAGGCACCATACGAGGCACCACGTTAATCCTTAGGATTGAAGAATTTTGACTGCCGGATTAATAAATGATGTATTTTTAGCCATCGGATGAAACATAAGACGTGTTGTCTCATAATACTACCACGTATGGGAGTCTTACTCCCTTAGGACTCTTCATTTCCTAGAAAAAGAGAAACCTTTCTTTAAAAAGTAAAAATCTGAGCGTCCATATATATTAGAAGGAACGTAAGATTTGTAGAGATATGCTACCACGTATGGGAGCCTTCCTCCCTTGGGTCTCTGTCTGTTTCCTAGGGAAAAAAGTAAAATCTTACTTAAAAACAAAAATCGTTACCAGAAATCACTTAAAGGTAACATAATTAGAAAAATACACATAAATTTTCACGCATCAAAAACTTATAATTAATCATAAACCTATTATATTAAAATTATAATGGTCAATCAGTTAGGCAGCCATGCCCTGTAATTTTTTAATGAAAAAACAACACGTACAAAAACTAAAGAAAACATTTAAACCCACATGCACGAAAAATAGTCTTGGATGCCAACATTCAAGTCGCGATCAAAACAAAATCCATTTGCCTTCTCCATTCAAAAGAGAAAAGAAGATACATTATCAAAAAAAGATACATACAAATGAAACGTCCTTAGGACCCATGCTAGAAAAAGAGTCCATGTCCCAACTATCACGAAAATAAAAACCATGTGTGTGTTCCCTTTAGAAAAAAAAATTAAGCTCACATATTAATAAATGCTCCCCCGAAGCCTCAACTTTAGAAAACAATTTATCTATGAGTATTTTTAGCCACGTGTATGTTCCCAACTTCCCATGAGAAAAATGAAATTAAAAAGACACGTACAAATAAATAGTCCATTCATGAATGAATTATTTTTCATTCCTTTTGTATGAAAAGAAACATGACCAAGATAAAATAAATCAAAAATGAAAAAATATCTCTCCCTAACAACTTCCATACTGTAATTGAGTTATAAATTTGTAAGGTTTCACCGGTTATATGTACCAATTACAGGAAGACTCTTGGTAACTCACTAGCTTAAGAAATCAAATTAAAAAATTGAGGTAAGAAGACAATTATTTACTGATGTTAAAGGTTCATACCTATATAGTCCAAGTTAAAATGAACCGATTATTCATCATTGCAATATTAATGTAGTCACTTACTCATAAATACTCTATTTTATCGTCACACTACAAAGAGTAAAAGGACCAACATGACCATGTTTAGAGAGGAATGTATTCATCGGATCTCCTGACTAGGAAGGGCATATTAGCATGATAATAAGCACATTCTTATTATTCAAAATTGCAAGCACACTTTCCACGTTCTTAATGTAATTATGCGAATAAAAAAATTGACTTAGCTTAAGAGTATACATCTTATGTGTACATAATAATGATTATCATGATTGATATTCTTTAATTACCTAACTCCAATTGGTTATTATTGATTTTAATTTATATTCAGTCTAATATTAGAAATATTTTCCATTCGTAACTTGGAATGGCAATTGCCATTTAGTTATCATGGCATGCATACTTTTCTCCGGTTACCTTTCACCACTGAAAAAGGATTGGAGGCAACCATTTGCTGAGGCCATTTGCTTGAATTTCGTTTTTGCCATATTTGTACCTCCATATTTCTAGACGATAATCAATAATATGATGAGTATTGAAATAGCATGTTACAAAAATGTCATGCCCTTGATGTGGATCCAAGGGTGGACATTACTTCTATTATTTTGACAAAAAAGGTTCAACCGATAGAAACATATTATGATGTATCGACACTTCTCCTCATCTATTGTACGACACATGATTTGCTTGACCAACAAGTATATCTATCTAAAATTGTTTCTAGCCCGTGCAGCCGCACAGGTTGATGACTAGTAGTTCAAACACAAATGTGGGTGTGGGACGATCTAAAATAAACATAATTTATACCAAATTTTTATGCTTAGCATGCTACCATGTTTAGTGTATAATTATTTATTAATTTATTTAGCATGATTAACCAGAAAACAGAGTTGTTAAATATTAGTTATAATATTTATTTGTTATAGAGTTGTAATGTGTTCATATGTTGTGATAAAGTTGAGTTGTATTTGGTAACAAGTATAGCTTATACATATTTATGGTAGAGATATCTAAATCGTATGGTCTAATAAATATCTTAATAATGCTTTTAATATATGATTAAAAAACGTAATTGTAGAAACTTCTAGACTACAAATTTAGCCACTGCCCTGATTATTTCATTTGTCAGACGTGTTTACAAGTTTGATCATTTTTATTTTACATTCATGTATTTCAATGCACTTAGTACCTTATAATGTCCACAAGTACTGATGTAAGTCTCTTGATCCAATTGTTTGTCGCTTGACGCATTACCCTGTTTTTTTGCAGGGTTGGCAGCATGTAAAATGTTATTTCTCAGTTATTCTCCAAGTTTGATCATTTGTGCCCCCGCCCCCAATATGGTGTCCTCAACCACAATGGGGACATGTTGCTTTTGAAAACCACTGAAGTTAGTTAAACATGCATGAGCTTGGTCTTTTGCAATATATTGCTTAAAATATGTTTCATTGTGTTATTTTTTCATACTTTTATTCATGAATTAAAGTTAATGTTGATCTAAATGCTAAACAATGTGGATGTGTACTTTTTTTGTTAGTTTGTTCAATGTAATGTTCTTTGCATGCTTAATTGTGAAATCAAACCGTTTTAGTTAAGTTTTACTTATCTAGTCGCCTAAGACCTAGGTTGGCCGCCAATCAAGTTGTTCACAAATGGATTCTCCAAAATCTGAATGATAGTATCTTCCCATCCTCCCAAATTGTTTGTTGTCCGCTTTAGAAGTCTCATCTAGCACACCTTGAAAGTTGGTCAAATTCTAGTGCAATAATTAGTTTGTATGGTGAACTGAGCATAGCTCAAATGGACATGTTCTTTGTGGTAGAACCTTCACATCTAGGATCGATCTCTGAGGGATGTTGTAGTACGCCTTTTCTCAAGGCATTGATTTTTATTTATTTTTCTGGTGCAAAAGTTAAATTTAATTTTGATGGTGACTTGCTTTTCTGTAAAAAGTTCTTTCACGAGATTTCATTTGTTTTACTGTTGGATATGCTTGTACATTCTCAAAAAAAGGAAAAGAAGACTTATGCTTTGGACAATAATTACAGTATGCACTTTCAACAATTATCGAATGCGGCCGACCCGATTGGATTTTTTTTCTAGGGTGATATCTCCAGGGGCATTGCTTCAACACTGTTGTAGATGGATCAACAGTGCTCTTTAGGAACGATCATTAGATCACTTTTTTTGAACCGGGCATAACACCTTTCCATTACTACGGCATAATGGAAATACACAGTCTAGAGAATGGGACGGGAGAGGAGAAAGCAAGTTCGAGCATCGCGGGGAAACCCACTGTCAGTACTCGCCATCGAGTTTACACACTGCAGGGCGAAAACCTGACAACACTATTTAACAAACTAGACTATGACAGAGCCCATCATCAGAGGTATCGGACAACTGCTCACAAATGAGCATCTAAAGATAAAGTTCCCTCGAAGGGGTAGAATAGAACTAGGCTAGCATTGCGGGAGAGGAAGAGGAGGCCATCTCCTTCTGTGCGCCTCCCCGCTTTGGCTCGCAGGACAGATACACATCAGCCTCGATGCATTGTTCTTCAGCATGTCCACCCAATCTAGCAGATCCACCACGTCCTCCTACTTCAGCAAACCTGTCCAATAGCATAGAAGAGCACAAGTAGAAAAGATGCATTCAAATGGAGATTTGAGCGGCCTAAATTCAAATGTAGCTCTATTGTGACAATAAAAAATTGCCCAACATAAAGCAGCAATGCCAACAGTATAGAAAATTTCCCCTTCTCGGAACAAAGCATAACACCAAGTGTAAGCCTGCGACATGTTGCTCAGACACATTTCGGTGCCAAACATACAAGCAATCATTCTCCAGCTCACCCCAGCAACCGAACAAGTAAAAAAATGGATGCTGGGAAGTCTCTCGTTCCTCACAAAACAAGCATCTAGGGTTCCCTTTCCAGCCCTGATGTTTCATCACATCTCTAGTCAAGATAGCATCCTTAGACAATTGCAACATGAAAATTTTAATTTTCAGGGGAATGCCAGCTTTCCATATCCATCTATAATCACGACCTGTGATATTCCTCTCCAAGAAATAGTACCCAACCTGGGTGTGAAAGAAGACTTGGGACCAAAAGCCCATTTGATGCTATCGGTTTCATTAGAAACACAATTTTTTTGGTAGTGGCGATCATTATCAGACATTGCTCATTAATCTCAGAATTCAACCTCCTTCGAAAGAAGGATATAGGATCGGCCCCCAGACATGCATCCATAGTGCAGTCAGGGTAGTTGCCAATCGAAAACAAATGAGAGAATCGTTCAGTAAAAGGTATCTGATCACCAATAGGGTCCACCCACAACCAAGCAATGTTACCAAATTGGATGATCCGTCTTCCGACCATATACAAGTTATTTTACTTTCATAATAGCTTTCACACACAGGGAATCATTGATTTTCTCTTTAACAGAGGCTACTATTGCCCTACCAAAATATTTGGCTTTGATACTATCTTGCCAAAGGCCGTCTTTAGTTTCAAGTTTCCAACACCATTTAGTGAGCATACCCCCTTTGTTTAGGTTCTGCTTATGGAGATCATTCACCCCCAAACCCCCTTTGTTTTTTGATCTACAAATCCTAGGCCATCTGACTAAGTAATAGTGTTTTCTATTCTTAGTCACCTGCCAAAAGAATAACCTCCTATGTTTATCCAGCCTTTCCAAATAAGCAGAACCAGAACATTAACTGGAAGACTGCAGTTGTTAAATAATACATTAACCAGAGCTGGGCATCTAAATAAGCAAGGGTAAAATGAATAAATAATAATACCTCGATACCATGATATTCTAGCCCCAAATCGATGTTTGGGAACCTAGCAGCATTCCTAATTGCTAGGCACAAAGCTCTATTATGGAATCCATGGCCCTAAATAGTAGAACAGAGAAGTTATTTTAATGCTACTACACACATATAGAAATTAGTTGTCGCCATATGGTTTTGTGTTGTCACATATAAGTGTATCTCAAAATTGCCTTTGAGGACATCATCTTCAAACCACTTTCAAGAGACGAAATGGTTGTTAGTTTCGATTAAAATAAAATAAAACTGAGCAGAGTTTCAAACTTGGAACAGCACATCGTTGCAGAACGCAAAACTAAAGATTCCACACAATCGAGTCCCTGTACTGAAGATAATCTCTGTCAGCTGTGTTGTAGAACTCTCGGTATTCACTCCAACTTACATACTCATGGCCACCTGCACCATAAAAGAAGCGACTCAACATATAACTGCTGTTCTGAGAATAACATGCGGTCATAGTTTTAAATAGCAGGCTATGTCATGTAGCGGTGGCTCTCAAAATCCACTTGCTATAGCGAGGCGATATGTTTAAGCAATGGACGTTAAAGAATGGAATAATGCTCTTAGTATTATGCTTGTGCAGCTATTATTGATTGGAGTACTTTCGCACTCCAAGAAATCCCAAAAAGAAATACACATGGTACTGGAACCGAGGATAAAATAGGCTGCTATAACAATATAGCGCTGATCTTAAAATATGCTGGTAGTGTACTATATCGTGCTGCGTGTTAGTCTGTCTTTAAACAAATATAATACTTTTTAGATCACAAATATAGTAAATTTTACTACCTTAGTAATCTAAAAATTATTATACTGATCTAAAAAGAATTATATTTCTTTACAGAAGGAGTATTATTGAGACATCATACGGTGATTTATTTATCGAGACAGTTCTGATCATGTTATAGTATGCTATTAGCGGCGCTACAGCATGCCATCCTTTTCAGTGACTGGAACATGTCAAATAATATGGGTACTCAGGAAATCCGGCAAAAATCTGTTTGCACGTAGATAAAAAAGGGATAGTACGCGTATTTTCGGAGCAGCCTGTCTGTGGAACATTTCTTTTATTTTTGTTTTAAAGAAACTTGCTCCTTGCAAAAAAATGCATCAATAATTCACTAATATGAAAATATTTCTATTTCATTTTACTTGAAATGTTGTTTTCTTCTACGGAGCACATTATGAGATGTTCCACAATTTGTTGCAACCACAGATTTTTAAACTGTGCTTAGTCTCTGCAGAAGAACCTCAGGCCCCTAGAACTTGTAGGTTACTCTTATAAAGCCGTGTTAAAAAGAATAGGAAATGCATTCATATTCCCTCAAGTGTTTCAAGCGTTCAAAAGACAGATGGAACTAATAATTGCTGTCACTCATTCAAAGTTAAAGAGAAGAAGGAACTGGTAAACAGCTGCATGAGCACACAGATGAAATGTAGATGCATTACTAAGCTGAAAGTAATGGATACACATGCTTACTTCATTGCGAAGGACCAGGCGCTGATAGTTAGTCAGTGACGCAAGTAAACCGAGGTCCGAGATAAGCTCCCGGGTGGGGGTGGGGGGGGGGGGGTATATGTGTTTTCCTTTCAGTAACTGCATAGAAACACAAATGATTTGCTAAATGATCTCTGATTTAAATATTCTGACAAATATCTTGCTAAATGATATCAATGTACAATCATTTGATACAGTTAGATATAATAGCATGCTGTTTTTTTTATATGATTGGTAGGTAGAAATACACAATTCGGAGGTAGCATTGCTATGTGACTGACCAGGCAAGCTTTTGATGCAATAACGTGCATGATTTCCACGGAGCATGTTCACCTCCTCTTCATCCAATTGAGTCTTGGTGTCATTTTTAGGTGTGCGAGACTTGAGCACTTTATATGATCTCGAGAGTTCTTCATGGATGATATCATCCAGCACTTCGTAATCTCTAACTCGTCCATTGACATCTGGTCTGCTCAGAAATTCCTAATCTCTAACCGCCCCTTGATATCTGGTCCCCTCAAGAACATGTCGACTCGGTATTCGGTCTGGTACCTGCAATTTGGTGAAGCGCAAGGCCAGGATCTTATGGTACCTGGACTCGTGCTCGTCTGAAGGCTCGTAGAGGGATTCGGGCGACGGTTCGCCTCCTTCACCAGACACCACGACACTGACGGACGATCCTTGGCGGTGAGGTTTGTTGTGGCACATGCAGGGCTTGGATGTATGGAGAGCTTCGTAACTTTTTGCGAGCAGGGCACCCATTAAAGTAGGCCCATTCGCTTTAGAGTTTTTTTGGGGGGTTTGAGTAAAATAAAGAACACACGCTAGCAAAAAAAACCCATGCTAGGGTTGTTTCAGATGTGTTGCATTGACGGTCTGCATTTGACCACTACTAGCCTACCCTCCTATACCTATGCTTGTGCTGGGTGCCTACACCCAGCGCTTCGGCCACCAGGCAGCAGTGGTGGCACATCACCTGTACGTGTGTCAAACCCTCCTGCTATGTTGCTGCTTGCTGGTTAGACCGCTCCTCTAGCCGCCCTAACTTGGCGTGCTGCCTCTACTATCTTGTGCAGCTTAAGATGCTCGTTTGCTCAATGAAATGTTATCTATATGCCTTGCTTTTTAAGAACGTATCGCACGGGAGATTGTTTCTCCATGGCCGAGCATATGTAGCGATTTCTTTAGGTCCGTTGCTTTAACGCGGGAATCACCCATCGCAGCCGTAACATCAACAACATGCTTCCCTCGGCAACATCATCGGCTACGTGCTTAGTGCCTCAGTGTCGACATCGTCACATGCTATTGCCTCATACGAATGCATGACGGCGCGAAGTACACCACCACCACCAAATTATTCCGTTCAAATCCGGCCATGCACTTGTCTTTTCCTTATTAGCATAGCCCAGTATACTTCTACGGGAAGTCTTACTGCTTGGATATACAAAAGTGTGTGCACCTATAACTTGGATATACTCCATTGTTATAAGACGTTGGGGCAGTTATATTTAGGAATGGAGGTAGTTGGTAACATATCATTGCAAATTACAATTACCAAGTGCAAATTTTTGACAGTCTACTTGTCTCCTTGATTAGTTACCTGGATCTGATGCCTTTTATCAGTGGGATTTGAATGATTATTTAGCTAGCCCCCATGACTGAAGTTGTTGAATGTTTATTTCTTTGGAATGCTACAGAGAAGAAGTGTGAGTACCTATAAGCAATACAAAAGACATCTTTATCAACGAATCCAAACTAATAGGATTATGACCAGAAGAATAAAAACAAATAGAATATCACATGCATGTCAACATAGTATTTTATTGCTGTACATCATTTTCCATTGTTTGACATGATGGAGAAGTGCAATTCGATATAGTCACTTATCACAGACAACACACATACAAGAGTTTACCAAAATGTTATCAGCATGACAATACGAATGATCAAGGAGATTCCGCCACTTCTGCTCGCATGTTGCCTGGCAAGTAACAGGAAAGCAAATAAAAGGTTCCCAGAAAGCACGATAGGTATGGCAATTCCCTGTTGTCAAGAACATACGTCAGCAAGAGATATCCAAACTAAGAAACTTGTGGAGTTCTACTACGCTTGGAGGTATAAGGCAAACACGTATATAGGGACATGGAGATTGATTTCTTACTAGCATGGCTTGAATTTCCTAGCAGCACAAGTACCATAAGGCAAAGAAGAATAGTTTTCCCCTCCATATCTGATTCTCGTTTTGGTTTGGGGATTAAGAAGCATATATGATGTTATGTTATAGCATTGTCGCTAGAAACATTTACTCCCCATTCACTCAAATATAATAAAAAAAGATCTGGCGATATCATCTATCTATATCTATATCTATATCCATCTATTTATGTATATATCTATATCTATCTATCTATCTATCTATCTATCTATCTATCTATCTATCTATCTATATCAATATACATATATATATATATATTATATATATATATATATATATATATATATATATATATATATACTTATATATTGCGTGTAGTAATCAACGAGGAGCCATGCAGCCGCCACCTCCTCAAAAAAATCCAAGGTTTGTACCTCTGTCGGCTCTGCCGCATGCCCGCCTCGTCTCCGTTGGCCCTATGACAATGAGGGCGCGGTGAATCCTGACAAGGGCCAGCGAGTGGGCTCCACTGTTAGTTGTTCCTTTGAGATTTGTTATGGTTTGTGTCCTGCTCAGGAAGGCGAGATGGCAGCGGTCCCTGAAAATAAAATAAAGGTCTCCCCGCCTAGCTCCCGTCCTGTTGGTGCATCTAGCATCGTTGGTGGGCCTGTGGAGGTGTGTCTCCGATGGATCTATCCTTGGTGGATTTGCTCGGATCTGGTTGTTATTCGTATATATTCGTGTGTCTTCGGGTTGGATCTTTTCAATCTTCGTTATTCTTCATCGGGAGTGGTTGTTATTCTGGTGCGTTGGTCCTATAGGCCCTTAGCATGATGACTTCCCGACTGTCTACTACAACAATTTGTGCCTGACTCCGGCGAGGGAGGGGCGATGATGGCGGCGCGCCTTCGGCTCGTTGTAGTTCTTGTAGTCGTCGCTAGGTGGTCTACGGTTCTGGATGTATTTTTTTATTATTTCTGGTGTTCGTTGTACTGCCATAATTGAAATGAATAGATCAGAAGGTTTCTCGCAAAAAAATATACTTCTATATCAATAGATATATACATATATACTTACTATTAATTATAGACTTTAAAGAAATTCTCATGTTAATCAGAAATTATGAACCCTTTATCTGGTCCGACCGATAAGTATTAGGTTCTAGATCAATCGATAAATCTCAGTAAAAATACAGTCAAAAAGGCCCATAATATTGAAGAGAAAAATGCATACCATTGATTTAAAGGGCCTAGGCTATTAGGACTCAGATCAAATAAAATCATGCAACTCTTATTTTTATGCAACTAGAGAACGTACAAGAGATGAACTTTCTTTCCCCACAGGTTAAAAATGTAAAAATATACTCATTCACGTGCATGTAGAAGAAGAAGGGAAACACTGTGATGAATCAGCCGGCTGAAAACAGCGGCGCGTCCGCCGCCTTGCACGCGTGTCACGCGTCGTGTGGAGTCAGGCCACGTCTAGAAACCACCTCGCGTTATCTTTATGCACGCTGACCTTGATTCTCCTTTCTCGAATCCTCCACTGCTTTCTATCTCTTTTTCTTTCTCGACCCTGCCATGGCCATGTGCTGTTGGACGGACTGCCCGCCCTGCAGGTTTGAAGGCTGCAGCTGAGTGATGCAGTGGGGCGAGGCCATCAGGGTGTTGCGGCGGCCGTGGAACGGCGAGCTAGGCAAGTTGGCTGATTGTTGCTTGCTAGTCGGGACGACAACTTTTCTGGCACCGCGGCGGCAAGCACCGATGAGGAGTCAGCTATAGCGGATGCGCGGCCTAAAGAACCATGACGACTAACTGCTTCAGGACAAAGGTTCGCAAGTGGCGCCTAATTGCTCAGTTTTTTTTTGTTTTTGCTTAATGTTCCCTATTGCAAGAAATATGTCTACAACAACATCCATGTTGTAAAACTTTCTTCCATAACATCACCTATGTTGTAGGAGGAAAAAATATCTGCAACATCAGCACAGTTGCAAAAAAAACTGCAATAATACATTTGTTGCAAAAGTTACATCACATCTTTGTACACAAAATTACACGCAGGAGAGATGGTGTTGCATTTTTTGAAACAAGGATCTTGTTGCATAAAAATAGAGAAAGGAGGTTTTACAACATGGGACTTGTTGCAATAATTTAGAGAAGATGAGGTTTTGAAGCAATGATCTTGTTGCAGGAAATTAAAGAAGAGGAGATTTTGCAACAAGGGTCCTGTTGCATAAATAAAGAAGGGAAACGATACGGACAGCTTGCTCATCGAATCGGGTGGCTCGCGAGCCAACGGGTCTTGGGCAACGTGTAGCACGCCCCAAAGAAGAAACGCAAATTAACTTTAGGAAATTGTTTAAAAACAGTCGGATGATCTTGGACATGCTGAACGAACGCATCAAATGGCTAGCGACCCGTCTGATTCCACACGCGGATCAGCCGGATGGCGCGTAGCGTCCGCCTTAACTTTATCTCTCTTCTTCAAAATAATAATCAGTCGTGCTATCTTCCATAAAAATGTGCAACACACAAACTTTCATTTGGATAGTTTAAAGGAAGTTTGTTACGCCTTTGCATGCATGCAGATTAATCTGCATATTTTTTTTATTGTTTTCAACGCAACAAAAGTAAGCAGAAGCGAAATCATTGTTCGTGTGTCAAAACTTCCTTATTACACCTGTTTTTCATTACACATAATTAGATCTTGGATCTTATCTATGATGAGTGCGCATAGACCTGCGGCCATACTTGAGGTAGGTATTGGAGATGCCCTAATATGTAAGGATGCCCACCGAGTCCGTTTGCCTTTTTATTTTACACTAGCAAGCATGCCCCTGCATTGCCACGGAAAAAAAACACCAATTGCTAAGCGAAGCCTCGGCCACAGTTGAAATAGGATCCACCTTCACCATGAGTTAAAACCTGAATCATAGCAATCATAGCAAGTCCGCGCCCACCTCCAAACGCCAGGCCACACGACTATTGTCACTAGTACAGGATCGGGCTTTAGTCCCGATTCGTAAGGAAATTTAGTGCCGGTTCTGCAATCGGCACAAAAGCC
>NC_041385.1:34677675-34682266 GCF_002162155.2 Triticum dicoccoides | reverse complement strand
CCTCCTACAATTTGCAGATCATTACATGGAGGCATTACAGCTCGTAATGGTATTCTCCTTTGGGATCTATGACCTAGTCGAGCAAAAATCCCACTATTTCCTTTTGAATTGCTCGTACTCGATCCGTTGGGGGGAGCTTATCCCGCATCTCCGTCGTCTTTAAAGAAAGAGATCAATATGTATATATTAGTTATATGTATATATATTAGATAATGATGTAAAAATTGTGAATAGTGTTCCGGCAAACGTACCCAAGATTGTCTATCATCTTTGGTCCTTTCAGACGTTATAATGCGAATGTTGTCGCATGCGTAGTATGCACATAAATTATTTCCCGGCGCCTGCTTCGAGGTCTTCACGAGAATAGAATTCAATAAGGTAATAATTAATCAAGCATGATAATGGTAGTGAAACTAGAATTAAAGAGATGGTAGCTAGCTAGTACTACTTAATTAATTATCTTGGGTCGCAACCATTTCAGCTTTTGTTTCCATGGGCCTTGAACCAGTTCGATGAACTTTTTCCAAACCCTGCCCGCCGGCAAAGAAAATGAATAAATGAGTTATTAATTAGTTGTTATCAGGAAATAAAGTAAATAGGCCGACATAGTGGAAAATAATTGAAATTACCTGTCGACCACCCCCTTTACGATTGAGTATTCATTAGTTTCTTTATATAGTGAGTCCAGTACTTGAACTTTTACCTCGTCAGCTTCAATGATTAGCAAGATCCAGTGAAAACTGCATGCACACACGTTTGTATAATTAAGCGGGCATATGAATAACTCATCAACTACACTTATTAACACCTCGTAAACAAAAACAGAATTTGTAGTATAAGACAGTGTCACTCACCCATAGTTGTAAGAAAGTAGTATTTCTGGTTGGGTATTTAGTCGTTTCAAGAACTCTAGCAAGCTTTTCTCTGTGTATGGTCGATCATATTCATGTGACCATGTCTCTTGATTAATGGTATTTGGGTCAATGAACCCAATGCCATAGCATCCAGCTCTTTTAATTTTATACATCTTCATTCTACATAATACCATAGAAAAGAATATAGTGAGGATAACTACAGGTAATGAACGAGCACTACAGCTAGCTAGAGACATAAATTACAGAAAGAAATTCCTTACAGACAGTAGCAATTGACGATAGATTTGTCGAGTGCGTCTTAATTGAATAACTGAAACATTTCTTGAAACTCAACCCACAACTTTTTTTCATGGAAGTAATGCTCTGCTCGGACTTTCACCATGTGGGACTCTCAATTGGTCTTTACTTAACTCAGGTACCATTCATGCAATTCATACATTCTCGTTAATAGAAGTTGGACCTCCTCAGGCTTGACCAGAGGTTGGCCGCGGACTTATCTCCATTTTAGTTCCATGTAAACCCGGGGAGTTTTCTTCTTTGGCGGCAGGGGCGGTTTCGGTCCAAAATGGGCCTTCACTTGGGACCACTTCTGTTTCGTTTTCCTCAGTTAGTTGGTAAGGCAACTTCGGAAAAGGCTTCAGTCTTGGACCATATTTGTATTTCTTGCCTCCTTTTGTACTGCTAGCCGCCGTAGCTGCAGCGCCTCTCTTCCAATGTTGCTGAGGCGGCGGAGCCTGCTGAGGCGGTGGAGACGGTAGACGCGGCGCCTGACTTGGAAGAGGAGTCGGCTGACGCGGTGCGGGACTTAGAGGAAGAGGAATTAGCTGACGCACACTAGTAGAAAAACACCCATTAGTCCCGGTTCGTAAGGGCCTTTAGTCCTGGTTCAAGAACCGGGACTAATGGGTCGTTACTAATACTTCCACCCATTAGTCCCGGTTCAAACACGAACCGGGACAGATGTGCCTCCACGTGGCCGGTCCGCCGCGCCCAGTCAGGGGGGCCTTTGGTCCCGGTTGGTGGCTCGAACCGGGACCAAAAGTTCATGTTTTTTACAAATGTGGCTGCTTTAGGGGTTTTGGGGGTTATTTTTAGGTTGATATTAGCTAGCTAATAGAGAGAAGTGTCCTCTCTTATATATTCGTCCTTGGTTTATCAACGTTGCTGCTATGTTCATTTCACCCGCCGATATAACATGCTCATGCATGCGCATCATACTAATAACAAGTCCTATGCATCATCATACAACTTCTACTCGTTATTAATAATAAGTCATACGATCATCATCCTCATAGTCATCGAACCCAACCCTACATAATTGTTCTTAGCACATGATCATCAGTATCAGGTAGGACCTAAACACCCTTAAGGTAAAATAGCATAAAACAATATAGACCCTGACTCTCCATTATGAAGAATGGCGATCATCCTGTCTCCAATTCTTGCCCTTCGCTGCTTGTTGCTTCCAAGAAGCTCTTTACGACTGTCCATACATTTTTTCCATTCTTTGATTGTTATGTCTCCACTTCTTTTAGAAACCCGGTATCGACAATTGAGATTCGTAGGACGATCTGGTTGTATGTTCAAAACATGAAGGCTACCATGCGTATACATCAGATGAGGCACACAATAATTTGGGATTATCTGTTGAAAAACATAGTAATAACTTCGTAGTTAGCAATGATGTACTAGTTTTAGAAGTGTGCAAAAAGATCACGGATGTCGTAATAGTAAAAAAATCTTACCAGGGTATCTCCATGGTAGTTATCGTAGTTCAACACGTGCACTAGTGGCACGTATTGACCATAATGTTGAGGAGTTTGATTGTAGATATTGTAATTCTCAAGATCAGTACAAAATGCGACCAGATGATTTTTCTCCTGATAAGTTAATTCGGAGCCTTCGGTGTAGTAGGTTCTGTCTACCATCTTCCGCACATTCTTTGAAGAATGAAAATAAGCTGTCAATGGAGGTAAGTTGTCAACTATTTTGAAATAAACAATATAAATTACTTAATAACTATGTTAAGCTCACATGGGGGAAGAATTGGAGGTGTATCCACAAGGACCCAAATCGAAGGTCTCTCTTGCTCGATTGTAGGATCACCAAGATCCATGGTGACAAGCATACCCTCATCAAGACCATATATCTTGCAAAGTGCTTCCCAATTCTTGCAACCAAAATGGGTTAGACTCTGAGCATTGTACAACTTTACTTGAAAATCCACACCATGATGGGTACTTAGGATAATTTTTTTGGTTTCGAAACTTTCATGGTCTTCAAAATCCATCCTCTCCAAGACATAGCGTCTTGCAAAGCATGAGATAAGCTAGTCGAATTGGAAAAGATGAAAAATATTGTCATGATTAAAATAGTTAAAGTCATGAGTAATTACGAAAAAAACTATTGTCGTCGGTTGCGTACCGTATGAACATCGAAGGTCTCCTCGAGCTTAATGCTGAAGCGCCGATCTTCGTCCAGCTCAATGAACCTGTCGCAGATACCTCGGTCGTCGTGGCACCAGTCGCACTCCCCCAGGCGGTTTTCATCGTCCGAGTACGACATTTCCGGCCTATGTTCATAATTCAAATATTAAACTAGATTATTAATCACGGGTTGACTATCGGTGATGTACGTAGCTCCTCCTTTCATTCCCGAGTGCATTATTACATCAAATTGTCTAGCACACGGGAATGAAGGAGAACTTATCCAATACGAGCATTCAATAAGCAAAACCAAATCATAAAATAAGCAAAACCAAATCATAAAATAAAGTAGTATTCAAATTAGCATGCATTCAATGATTATAAGCAAAAGTACATCATCTCTTGGTGTCCGTACATCGTCGAATATTATCACTAATATAGCATCACTAATACAACTAGAACCGTAGCGCCCGACGGGTATCGACGCGGGCGGTGGACACCCAAAGATAAGGAATCATCACAGGATCATAGCTCCAGTGAGATCCCTGAAGAACCTGCCAGGTATTATCGAACCTGCCCTCCAACGCAACCATGTAGCAACGGACGTGCTCGTCCTCCTCGCTGACACGGTGACGTACCACCTCCGCGGTGTCCGGAAGCCTCGACACCGTCACTGGCCCACGTGACCGCCACCAAACAAGGATCGGGTCAACAATGGGCTGCCTCCTCACCAACCTACGTCCCCCGGAAGGTAGCACCTCCCAATACCAGCCCGGCGGAGCCCAGTCCTGAACATGGCCCTGATCAAGCAAGCCTCCACCGCCGAGTCGATGATGACGAGGATGCGGGATAGGCATCGCCGACATCGATGCGGGAACTACTTCTATATATAGTTAAATAAAGTAGTTTTATTAATTAAATCAACTAGCTAGTTCAACTACTAAACACTTACTATAAATAAATAAAGTAGTACTTACTAAAAACAAACTACTTCTATATATAGTAAAATAAAATAGTTTATTAAATCAACTAGCTAGTTCAACTATATATGAAGCACTTACTATAAATAAAATAAAGTAGTACTTACTAAAAAGAAACTAGTATTTTTCTAACTAATTATATTAAACACTTTCTCTTCTTATTTTTTTCATTTTTCTAAATACGTACTATGAACAAAAAAATCATTAAAATTCTATAAACAAAATTACAACAGAAAAAAATCATAAAGATTATATGAACAGAAAAAAATCATAAAAATTTGACATATTCGATCTTTGCATATATATGATA
>NC_041385.1:34670008-34676991 GCF_002162155.2 Triticum dicoccoides | reverse complement strand
GGGGCGGGGCGGCTACGGCGACGACGTCGGGGCGGCGACGGCGTCGGGGCGGGGCGGCGATGGCAAGGTGGCGGCAGGGGTCGGCGCGCAGCGTCGGGAGAGATCGAACTCAGGGCGGGGCGGCAGTGCTACTTATATAGCAAAGGCTTTGGTCCCGGTTCGTACGGCAAACCGGTACCAATGCCTGCCTTTTGTCCCGGTTTGAGCCACCAACCGGGACCAAAGGCCTCTTTTCGGTAGCCCAAAGGGCGGGAAATGAGGACCTTTGGTCCCGGTTGGTGGCTCCAACCGGGATAAAAGGCGGGCATTGGTACCAGTTGGTGGCACCAACCGGTACCAAAGAGGGGCATTTTTACCGGTTGGCGCCACCAACCGGTACCAATGGACCCGTCTAATTTTTTATTTTCTACAACTGTTTTTTAGTGGATTCTTTCTGCAGCTGTTTTTTTAGTCCCACCTCGCCAAGCGAGAGGCACTCGCAGCTGTTTATAAGCCCTGAGTGCAGAGACGATGAAGAAGAGGCTCAATGCTCACCAGCACGTTGGTTAGCTTCAAGCCTTGAGAAATAGGGTAGACTGCACAGAGCTATGTGCAGTGCAGTTGACACTATTCCGAAAGGCTTGAAGCAAATTAACGAGCATTGCGCCTCTTTTTTATTTTTAATGAGTTATTTTTAATAGTTGTGATTAACTTAACTAAAAAATGAGCATAGATGCTTACTTTAATGACTTATTACAATTCAGAAATAAATAGAAGAAAAAATAGTTGTGATTAACTTAACTAAAAATGAGCATAGATGCTTATTTTTAATGACTTATTACAACTCAGGAATAAAAAGAAAAAATAAATATAGCAGAAAAGAAAAAAAAAATATAAAAAACTACTCAGAAATAAATAAAAGCAAAAATAGTTGTGATTAACTTTACTAAAAAAATGAGAATAGATGCTTATTTTTAATGACTTATTACAATTCAGAAATAAATAGAAGAAAAAATAGTTGTGATTAACTTAACTAAAAAATGAGCATAGATGCTTATTTTTAATGACTTATTACAACTCAGAAATAAAAAGAAAAAAATAAATATAGTAGAATAGAAAAAAAAAACTATATAAAAAACTACTCAGAAATGAGCATAGATGCGCTTATAGAGAAAATTAGACCTAAATTCACAATAAATTTCTACTAACTTCAGAGAAATTCAATATGAATTTAGGTCAAATGTCCTGTATAAGGGCATCTATATTCACTTTGAGAGCAGCTCAACAAGGCAGAGAGGGAGGGGCTTATAAACCGGTGTGAGCCCCCTTCGGTTGGCGAGGTGGGACTAAACTCTGGCCGCAACGAGGACCACCCCTTTAGTCCCGGTTCGTGCCACCAACCGGGACTAAAGGGCTGCCTTTGGTCACGGTTCAAGCCACCAACCGGGACCAATGGTGGTGGGCCAGGAGCGAGGCGCATTGGTTCCGGTTTGTCCCACCAACCGGAACCAATAGGTCCAGACGAACCGGGACCAATGGCCCACGTGGCCCGGCCGGCCCCCGGCGCTAACGAACCGGGTCCAATGCCCCCATTGGTCCCGGTTCTGGATTGAACCGGGACTAATGGGCTGACCTGGCCTGGACCATTGCCCCCTTTTCTACTAGTGGCGGTTCCGGACATGGAGGAAGAGGAGTTGGCTAACGCGGTGGCGGACATGAAGGAGCAGGAGTCTGCTGACGCGGGGGCGGACTTGGAGGAGCGGGAGTGTGCTGACGCGGTGGCGGACTTGGAGGAGGAGCTGGCTGACGCAGTGTCAGTGGCCTTGGAAAGACGGTGCAATCCTTTTTTCATAGAATGATATGATGTATGGCCTCTCCCATTGTTCTCTCATCGGCACCTCCAGGAATATCAAGCTCTAGCCCCAAATATCATGTCATCACTTCATCAACCCCGACAGGAGTATAGCCAGCTAGAATTGGATTGGAATGGCATGTTGCTTCAGGAAGATAAGCATAGCCGTCCGCCACCTTCATTGATATGTTCTTCACTTTAATGTGTAGCTCACAAGTTGCCGTAGCTATGAAATCATCCACAGGGTATCTATCCAGCGGTGCATCATCGCCCGGGGTGGAACCCATGCTGCTTCTCGGCATGGATGGGATGATGCTATCCATTGTTGGATCATCTAGCGGTTGTCATTGCTGAGACCCGCTATCCTGGCTAAGTGAGTCGATCTTCTACTGCTGCAGCCTGAAAGCGAGTTCCAACTCCGCGTGCTTTGATTCTACGATACGAAGGCAGTTTGCTTCCTATTTCCTCTGCTCCTCCTACAGCTTCCTCTTCTCCTCCTGCTTCTTCTTTCTCGCACGACTTCTGTAGTCGGTGTTCCAGTCCGCAAACCCCTCAAACCACAGAACGACGCCTTTGCCTCGTGTTCTTCCCGGGTATTCAGGATTCTGCAGCGCGAGCGTAAGCTCGTCATTTTCTCCGTTGGGCGTGAACACCCCCGTTCGTGCCTCTTCTATTGCAACAAGTAAACAGTCGGTGGCTCTTTTAAGAATTGCCCGTTCCAAAACCAGCCATGTCTTTGGGTAAAACTTCCCCCCATGCGCATAGAACCAAGTGCTGCACCTGGAGGACCAGCTCAATGTAACTGGAGTGACCCCTGCAACCAGCATCTCTTGCTCAGTCCCACTTAGGCCGGGCCACCTCGTAGCCACCTGGCCCCAGTTTATGGTGCCACTATTTTTCGTGGCATTAATCTTGTTTATTCTCGACCATTCCTGACCTATTTACGATCCCTTGAAGTTCACAAAAGCGTCCCAGTGTTCTCTTGCCTTCTCAAGGATCGATACTATTGCGAAGCAAAGAAGAACACCAAATTTTTGCGCGATCTCGTAAAGAAAATAGAAATAATTGCAACTTCACAACATCATTGTCCAAATATTTTTCTTTTGCATATCACATAATTCAACGAATGTGTTAAGATGGGACGCGGCATCTTCATTAAGAATACCGGAAAATTGATATTTCATAACAAGATTTAGCAAAGCAGTATTAATATCACAAGACTCCGCATTAATGGGAGGAGGAGCAATCAGAGTGCTAATAAAATCATTGTTGTTGGTATTTGAGAAATCACACAACTTGATGTTGTCTTGAGTCATGGTTACTACACAACAAGATTACTCTCAAAACAGATCTGACAAGAAAACGAAGAACGAAAAAAAGGGAAAAAAATAGAGAAAGAAGGTTTTGCAACATGGGTCTTGTTGCAATAAATTAGAGAAAAGGAGATTTTGCAGCAATGATCTTGATGCAGGAAATTACAGAAGAGGAGTTTTTGCAACAGAGTCCTGTTGCATAAATAAAGAAGGGAAATGATACGGACAGCTCAGTCATCGAATCGAATGGCTCGCGAGCCGACGGATCTTGGCCGACACATAGCACGCCCCAAACAAGAAACGCAAATTAACTTTAGGAAATTTTTTAAAAAAACAGTCGGATGATTTGTTGGTTTCAGCAGCCGCGTCCGGCGCCGTTCAATCGCTCTGGCACAGAGGCTCTTTCTCTTTGCCTGTTAAGTCAGCCCACTTGCTATCTGACCACGTAGCCGTGGTACTGACTAGACGCGCATTCAATGCTAAATGGTCCCCGTGAGTACCCGTGACTATTTAATACTCTCTCCGTCCCAAAATAAATGTCTCAACTTTGTACTAGCTCTAGTACAAATTTGTACTAAGGTCAAAACATTTATTTTTGGATGGAGGGAGTAGTTTCTTTCTACTTCTACTTTTTCATGTAGTTACACATGTACGTAATGCTACAAATATTCTCAAGGAAGCACGTAGGAAGTAGCAAACAAAGATTCCAGAACACCATAATCTTGGCGTTGAATGTGTTTGTTTGTTGGATTTAATACTAGCAACCACATAGTGTCATGGTTACTTGGATATAACAATGCTTAAGGTAGTATCCTTGACACCTCCGCCGCTGTCACGGTTGTCGAAGCATAGATACCATTGCATATCATCGGAGCAGCTGGGCTGCCGTCATATCATAGTCCAAACAGTCGTGCCATTGTCGCAACACTGCCATAGCATGGAAACACGCCGTCATAGCATCGTTGAAGTAATCGGGCCTTCGACAGAGCATTGTCGCAGCGCCAAAGCACGCCATCGCAACATCGTCATGCCTGTTTGAAGAACGTCGTCCTTGTGGTTCGTCGCAGCATTGTCGCGGCTATTGAACCACACCGTTGCAACATCATCAAAGCAGTCGGGCCATTGCCGGAGCATCGTTGCAGCATCCAAGCACGCCGTCATAGCATCGCGGCTATTGACTGTTCAAAGCACGCCATCATTGTGGTTCGTTGCAGCTATTGAAGCACGCCGTTGTAACACCATCAAACCAACTGGGATTGTCGTCGTAGTATCACAGCGGTTACCGAAGCACCCACCGTGGCCGTCAAAGCATGCTTCTGCAACATCATTGAAACAGACAGGTTGCCGTCCTATATTCGCCGCACCCATGAAAGTACACCGTGGCCATCAAAGCGTGTCGTTGCAACATCACTGAAGCAGGCGGAGTTCTAACGTAGTCACACCATCGCAGCGGTCGGCGAAGCATGTTGTCGCAACATTGTTGAAGCAATCCGGCTTTGATGGCAGCATGCGTCGTAGCATCGCCGCCGCCGTCGAAGTAGTGGGTGGCCCCCGTCCAGTGTCGCAGCACTACTCATGCCATCACACTATGCCTACAACAGCCGAACCACCCTTGTGACATCGTCGTGTTGGCTTCAAGTGTGTTTGCCTTCGTTCGCAGCCACTACACGGCTGGTCTTGTTGAAGTAGCTGTGTTGTTATGTTGTTGCAATAACCAGCTAGGTTTTGTGGAGTAGCTGCGGTGCACGCCATTAGTCAAAACCAGTCACGTGGGGATTGATAAGTGAAAGCGGTTACCTTGATCAGCTATAAGAAGAAGAAATAAATTAAAAGGCGTACTTGAGTGGATCGTACGGCTTATAGGGCATGCTGAACGAACGCATTGAGTGGCTAGCGACCCGGCTGATTCCACGCGCGGATCAGCCGGATGACACGTAGCGTGCCCCTTAGGGTATGTACAGTGGTTGATAAGATAGTCTTATCTTAAGTCTTGCATGTGATTTAGAGAAGACAAAAAAAATTATCTACAATGGGTCATCTCTTAGTCTTATCTTTAATAACTAGCAATTCCTAAATATGTGGTGAGACATATTGTGCTAAGAGATCACCTCTTGTCTTTTCTTAATTAAGAGAAGACAAGCCTTTTCTTACGAGTTCTCTCTCCTCCACCTCATCATCTATCCTACGTGGCACTCGTAAGATAGCACCATTGTACATGCCCTTAACTCTTCTTCAAGATAATAATCAGCTGTGCTATCTTCCCTAAAAACGTGCAACACACGAACTTCCATTGTTTATTCTTCAAGAGAGTTTAAAGGAAATTTGTTACGCCTTTGCATGCATGCAGATTAATCTGCATGTCTTTTATTGTTTTCAACGCAACAACAGTAAGCAGAAGCAAAATCATTGTTCGTGTGTCAAAACTTCCTTATTCCACCTGTTTTTCATTACAGAGAATTGGATCTTGGATCTTGGATCTTGGATCTTATCGATGGTGAGTGCGCATAGACCTACGTCCAAACTTGAGGGCGGGTATTGGAAATGCCCTAATATGTAAAGATGCCCTCCGAGTCCGTTTGCCTTTTTTTTTACACTAGCTAACATACCGTGCATTGCCACGGAAAAAACATCAATTACTTCGTGAAGCCTCGGCCACAGTTGAAATAGGATCCACCTTCACCATGAGTTAAAAGCTGAACCATAGCGAGTCCGCACCACCTCCAAACACCGGGCCACAAGACTGTTGTGGACGAGAGGATCCCGTGGAAGAGGATGGTTATCGTACGTGGAATGAAATTCACCGGAGACTATGCTTGTTTATCCACTACCGGACGTCTTCCGCTCCAAGCATTCTGTTCCCCAGCAACGCCTTGCGCTGTTGTGTCGGGACGCGACTTGTGTCTAACCTTATTGTGTGGACGCTTCAAGTGCCTGTCGTCCCCACCACCGACATATTTGCCATGCAAGCTCTTACACGACCTCTTCTACTGGCTTTCTGCGATCGCCACCATGTGGCCTAGGCGTCGCCACTGACGCCTCCTTGATATAGTCCCCGTGTAGTCATGTATGAATGCTTGTTCGGTTTGGTGTTGCGTCCATGATTTATACATGGCCACGGTCTTCGACGATGTCAAGCCATGCCTCGTCGAAAATGTCACGGCATGCCTCGTCGTCATGGTTGTCGAAGCATTGTCATGGCCGTCGACGTGATCGCCGACCGTAGCTCCCACTAGAAATAATTGTGTGGGCAAGCTCGCAACGACTAAGCATGTTGCAACATACCATACACTTGACTCTGATGAGGAGCCGCTCCATGCTAACTAGCAACAACACTGCAATGTCGACCATCCGCGACATCTACGACAACGGGCACTGACCTTGCAGCTTCCAACATGGCGATGGTCCGAGAGCCGATGATCCTCGATCATAGAACCGGCGGCTGCAATATCACCGAAGTTGTAATGCCTAGGCAGCCCCATCACGGTGATCGTAACAACATGTTGTCATCACAGAGCGTACGCTGGCGACAACATGTGGAAGCTCCATGACAGCACAACGCTCTCCACTGGCAGTCGCATGTGATGCTCAGGTTTGGCATCCAAGATCGAGAGCACCACCGTAGCACAACCCACCCGCGCTTGTACATGATTATTTCCCCACAATAGCTAAATGTCAGTCGACTGACTTTAGCTTTTGCTTCAGTTGATTTTGTGAAGGGCGAAGAAGTTGCTGGAGGGAGTCCTGAAGGAAGGAGGGAGAAGGAAGAAGCTCGCCGGAGAGCTACCCCATCATCTATCTTAGGGTAGGGGCGGGGACGGCAACACTGCTGGGATGCAAGC
>NC_041385.1:34654731-34669727 GCF_002162155.2 Triticum dicoccoides | reverse complement strand
GGGCGGTGCGGCGAGGCGGTGCGGCATGGTGGTTCGAATTTAGAAGATGAACAATTTTTATTATTTTGGATGTTCGTTGTACTGTGATGATTGAAGATGATAGACTAAAAAATTTCTTGAAAAAGAAGTAAGCACAAAGGTGAGACAATTATTTTGGTACGAAGGGAGCAAAGGAAAAAAGATTCTCCTTTCCTATCTTGTGCGCGTAAGAAAAAAAATTCAAGTCCATGCGTGTGCACGTCGGTAACTCGATCGTTTCCTGCTTTGACGGCGTGTTAAGCGACTTGAACGTGTACGTCCCGCTGCACATCCCGCATGAAGTCGTGACTGAGATCCTACTCGAGCTGCCCGTCACCACACTTTTAGGGCTGAAAAGCGTTTGTAAGGCCTGGCACCGGACCATCTCCGGGAACTCGTCCTTCCATGACGCGCACCTCCACCGGCACAGGACCGATCTAAGATTACTCATTGCCCCACGGATCTGTACCAAAGTTGCCGGCAACAATTTCCATGGCGGCGACAACGCGTACACGGTCGCCATGGCCGGCCTCTACCTGTGGGAGGAGGATCACCCGTATCACACAGCGACAGCCCTTGTGCACCCCATGCCCTTCCGCTCTTACCCCGTGCAATCGTATCCCTGCCTGGTCCACTGCGATGGTCTGGTGCTCGTGGGCACCGAGTCGGCAGGGTGGGTGCTCAACCCCGCCACGCGCCGTATGCTGACGCTACACTGCTCTTTTGGCAAAAACGGCATGTTCGGCATCGGGCGCGACCCTCGCTCGAAGGCCTACAAGGTCGTTCGCTTTTTCCATAGACCCAAGCCTGACTCCACACCGGCACCCCATGTGGAGGTGTTCACCATCGGAAGCAACATTCCGTCCTGGCATGAGATGGTGGCACAGCCCCCGTGCCATGTCAAAACGCGACTGACGGCTACCTTCTTCAAAGGGTCCTTGATATGGATTATTGATCATTGCTACGGTGGCGCTCCCTTGGGTCTTCTCCGGTTAAGGTTGGATGACGAAACGTTCAACATTGTTCATCCCCCTCCTTGCTGGTCATCGCTCCACCATGAGCCATCCTCCATGTCAGTGCTGCGCCAGGAGCTGTGCGTGACAACAAGTGTAGGGCTAACCTACCAATCCCTTGACATGTGGATATGCATCGACTTGGATACACCACAATGGGAGAAGCGCCACAACATCCTCAGTGATTCGACCAGACCTCTTCGGCCCGTCGCTGTGTTGGGTGATGGGGTACTCGTGTGTCGACTCTCCGATAGGTATCTGTGCCATTGCACCTATCAACCCGGAGAAAATGTTGTGGTCAAGCACACAATTGGATTGAATGTCATTAGCTATTACAACATCGGCAAGATCACAGTTGTTCAATATCCCAGCCCAAGTACCTTCTACTTTGATGCAATTCCCTATGTTCCAAGCTTGGTTTCAATTTAGTTGACTCCGGCTTGGCTAACATTATGTGAGATAAAGACAGCACAATTAGGTGTGCAGGCTTGCTCCGTTGGAAGTATTTATGTTTTACCTAGCATGGTCTATATTTCTGGTTTTGCACTGAATATTTGGCATTTTAATACAAGTTACTACATCAACTTCAAGTGTCTTTCCTGTTTGCACCCTTTGTTGTAGCTGACAATTAGAAGATGCAGATTCTTCTCTTTGTGCAAGCTGCACCATACTTTGTAGAATACCTTGGTTTGGAGTACTACTCTTTGTGCATGTTGCGTTAGGGATGAAAATGGAGTGGAAAGTCTCCGCTTTTTCGGAGGAAAAATGGAAATGGAGAGGAAATATGAAAATGGAAATGGAAATTTGCAAAACGGAAATGGAAATGGAATTTTTTTATGCGGAAACGGAAACAAAAACGGAATGATGTTTTCCGGTGGAACACACGTGGAAACAGAACTTTCCGTTTCCGTTAATATGGAATTTTCGTTTCTACTATAGGCCATGGCTGCTTTGTAGCCCAACTACCAAACAACACGCATTGACACAATGAGTATAATGAGAAAAATGTATCATTTGAGTGCCAACTTTTACTACCACACACATACGCAGCTAGACTCTATACGGAATTGTCATGTACTACTGCAATACTACCCTGTGTTACCAACACAACCATATTATTTTGTTGCCATGTTAACAATTCCATCCATTTGTTTGTTTTTATCTATATTTCTCCATGATTCAAGAGGGCTTTAAGTTCCGGTTAACACACAGTTTTGTTTCCGTGTCCGCTCTGTATTCGCTCCGTGTTTGTTTCCGGTAGTATCTGTTTCCATATTCATTTCCGGGGTTTCTGCATTCGTTTCTTCTTCTGCAAAAAATATGAAAACAAATATGGTAGCACCCAGTTCCGTCCGTTTCCGCGTTGTTTTCATCCCTATGTTGCATCATATTTTACTTCTCCACAGTTAAGGCACATCTTTCTTCATGCATCTACCACCGTCTATGTTGCTGGTTGTAACTGTTACTGTTCTGCGACCCTTAAAATCTATGGATATCTTATTGCATTTTCTCTATTGCACGGTTTGCAATTATTATTTTTGGAAAAAGGAGGATAGACCCCCGGCCTGTGCATCTGGACGATGCATGCAGCCATTTTATTAATTATTCACAGAGGCCATACAACGTAATACACCAGTCAGCCTGAAGCCACCATCGAGGCAACACCTGTTGCTACTCCTCTCCCATTGATGAAGATGTGTCGAATATCTGAGCCTAATACAAAGCGGACATCGCACCAAACCCTAACATCTAAAGCCGGATGCCCCAGCCCAGCCAATACTTGCACAACACGGCTTTCCCATCTTTCTTGACAAAGCATACCTCCGTAGCTGAGACAACATTTGATTTTTTTTCCAGTGACGCTTCTTGTCCACATATCTATCACAAGGTTTAGAAAAAGAAACGAAATTGTCAACGGGTTGAGTGGCACCATGTCAAGATTTTATTAAAGAGGTTTAGATCAAAAAAGCATGCTCTAATAGAGAGGGATTTGCAAAACAAGACGATTGCTAGGAAGCAACCACAATGATGCATGGCATCAAAGACAGGAAGTGGGAGGCCACCAGCCGATATTACCATACCATCACGAGGTTTTCATTATTTTAATGTAAAAATAACTAGCAAAAAATATACCCTCAAGCATATATGTACAATGAGATCACAAGGCTATCTCATTCTAATCAGGAATTACTAATGGATACCACCAGTAGATACCCTTTCCTTAATAATGTTCCAGACTATAATGGGACTGCCATTAAGTTTCGTTGCATTATCTTATTTTCGTCACAATACATATCAACTTCAGAATTGCTCACCTTAAGCACCCCTTCACAATGTATGCCACAGAGTATATTGATACAACGGGAATATAAAGGTAAGTACAATACATGCTCAATGATGATGGAGTAAGAGAACAAACAATGAGGGAAATTTTATACAAACTTTCTTACCTTTCTAAAAAGTACAACAGAATATATGAGCATCACTTTCTTGATATCTCACAATCATCTAGCTGGAGTGCTCGGACTTGATTGCAAGTATCTTCAAAACTGATCATGCTGTGATCCTTCCATGAGCATTCTAGACTAGATATTTGGCTGCACATATTCCAAGTATTAGCATACATAAATCACTACTGAGAAATTTCCAAGTATTAGCGTAGAGCATTCTGTTCTATATAAATATTATGTTCATGTTCCAAGTATTTTATGAGAAGGATGGGAACAGTCGGTCTTGTGGTATTGGTAGAGTACATCTATCAGAATGGAAACATGTTAACGTAATGTACAACCATACTGTACTAGGGAAACATGCATTTTAGATGATACAATGATACTGAAGTTGACCAAATATGACTAACAAGCCATTAAGACAGATGGTGAATCTTTACTGGAAAGAGACAGGATTTTCAGCACCCGGGTGCCCCCTACACCCTTTATGAACAGTAATTCAAAACAAATTCGAAAAAATCAAAACAATCTGAAACTTTGGGACATCAAAGTTCATCAAACTTTTGATGATCTTGCAAAGTTTTAGCTAAAAATAATATTCGAGGAGCCCTCACCTAAAAAAACAAAATCATTGTTCAAAGTTTATGTACATTTTTTAGCAGTGATTTTTTTTGGTTCTCCATGAAGTTATTTCTTGCTAAAACTTTGCAAGAACATCAAATCTTTGATCATCTTTGATCCCTGGCAGTTTTTGATTTTTTTCAATTTTTTATGAATTTACTGTTCATGAGGGTGTAGTGGCACCCGAGAGCTGTTACACCTTTCTCTTACTGGAATACTACTTCCAGGTCATTGAAAAAGTACAAACAAAATCAGAGAACATAATTTATGTTATACGAATATGTACATCACACTGTACAGGATAGACATGTATCGAAGAAACAAGAAAAAATGGATAATTTTGTTACACCATGACATAGATGGGCTGCAGGTAGGCTCCAATAGCATTCTCCGCCTGCAACCCCGGCGGATAAACTTCTCTTTGAAGCCAAAAAACGTTGTCCTCCACCTGGCTTTACCTAGTATACAACACACACGATCCTAATACGTTTCAGGCTCATAAACTACACATGTTAGTATATTGCAAAGCTCAGATTTTGCGGGATTTTGCCACCAAATTAGTGCACCTACACTCTCATGATAATGCGCGAACACAAGAAACCGCAAAAAAAAACACCAAACTGTACACCATGGCGAACTCTACAATTTTGAACCTACTTCCATGGCCATGTTCTTTGCCACAGCCGGCGATGAGGTGCAAGAGGCCAAAGTTGCGGATGCTTGTTTCGAATTATGAAATTTGTTTATGTTTTTTAAATTGTTTGTGTTCTCAGAAAGAAGAAGAATCTCAAAATTGTTCGTTATTTCGAGCCACTGCGGTGCCTAGCGGAGTTGCCGCCCACCTGCGCGACCAGCCACTTATGCGCCGCCCAACTGCACGTGCACCACCACCAACCACCGTGATTCCGCTGCGATCCTTCCTAACGCTTTGTCTATGTTGCTGGGAGACTCCAATTACCGGCCCAGTTTCTCCTTCCCTGTTGGTTCCTTCCTCGCCGGCTCTGCTGCTGAGGTAGTCCTTCCCCGCCGGCTCCATCCTTGCCGCCGACGCCTACTACTGCTGCTGCCCCGGCCGCCAATGCCTACTGCTGCTGCTGCTTCGACCACTTGCAGCTGATACTCCTGCAAAATTGGTAAGGCTAATTTTGGAAACATTCAATCAGTAAATGGCATGATTCTTTTAATTTTGGAAACATTCAATCATTTTAATTAAGGAAACATTCAATTAGAAAATGGGATTTTGTTAAGTTCAGAAACATTTAATCATGTTAATTTTTGAAACATGCAACCATGTTAATTTCGAAAACATTCAACGAGACAAAATTTGGAAACTGGAATTACTGCGGCATGGATTATGGACTCTCACCTTTCTTTTGTGTGATTAATTTTTGTCAATAATTTTGTCGATCAACATGGTCTGAATAACTTGTATTGTATTGTTCCTAATTTTATTCACACATGATAAGTCAAGGTCATAAAAATTCCAGGATGTTCCTTCCTGCTCCACGATTAACAAAATTGTACACATGGACAATTAACAAGATTACTCCATGATGTGAACAATTAGACAGTCAATACACAGGGACAATTATCAGGATTACTCCATGATGTTCCTTACTGTTCCACAATCTGGAGATCAATTAATTAGACAGACAATACACAGGGACAATTAACAGCATTACTCCATGATGTGCCTTCTTCCTGTAATCGGCGAGGGATCGAGCCACCAGCAGAGCAACGGCGGCAAGCGTCACAAGAAGAAGTAGAAGATGATTAGATATGGTCGTTTATCCTAGTTAATTATGCATGTAATTGTTTACTATGGTGTGTGCAAATTTCATGTGTGTACTAGTCACTTATGTAATATAGGCTAATCGTATCGCAAACGGACTAAACTAGCCAAGCCGTCGGTAATGATTTCATCTATCGCTGACGATTGTATAGCAGCAATCGTTTGCCCGCAACACACATGGCTTATTTGCAACAATCGTCTGTGTTTCTCGTCTTCGCACATCTCTCTCTCTCTCTCTCTCTCTCTCTCTCTCTCTCTCTCTCTCTCTCTCTCTCTCTCAGCACCGGCACAAACACACATTAGTAGGTTCTGTAGCCCAGCATTACATAAGATGTTTCTGGAAGCTGTTTAATGTCCTATATTGTGAGGCGGAGGGAGTATTGTTAAGTTTATAACTACCATGTAATTCAAAAGGAACTGCTCTGACAGTGAGGAACCTAGTGAAATTTTTTGTAACAAGGTCCTAATGTGAGCCCCGCAGATGAAAGATAACAAATTTTAACTAAAGTGGCTGAACTTGTCAAAGGACTATGATGGACCCCCTACTCTCTCTCTCCCATAGCACCGAAGCCTACTTATCATCTTCCTTTCTACATCAATAAATTCCTGCCGCGACACGTGGGGCATCATCTAGTCGCATCATGTTCATGGGACAAAGAGGTCACCTTGTGGGATTCACCTCGATATTTCTAGAGGCTTGTTTACGGTTGGGTTTTGTGGTCCAGTTTCTAGTAGAACAGGAAGTGCTCCTTATGATCCTCCCTGCCACCAATCACAATTAGGAAAGATCTGTACACATAGGAATTATCACAAGTTTTCATTTATTTTCTATCTGAAATTAGCACAAGTTTTGAATATCAAGGCATTGTTCCAATGCATGAAAAAAAATTGATACATAAATGAACTTTTCTCTTGTGGAGAAGAATCACAGAGAACAGAGGAAAACTAAGCAAGGACACACATCAAAGAGAACATACTAGAGCGCAACAACTAGAAACAACGAGTAGTTGGAAACCAAAACTAGGAAAAGTGTTAGCAACCCAATTAAAATAGGGCAAGATAGGAATTGGCACGTAGAGCCAAACCATGGAAGAAGATTATGACCGCAAGAGAATGTGTCATTCGCACCACCAGATGTAAGATTTTACGAAATTAAGGAGAACAGAGTTGGCAACAAGAGACCAAGGGCCATGGGGAGCCGCAAAAGAGCAGGAAACAAGAGATCAAGTTGTGAATCGCATGAAGAATAGGGGAGCCGCAAAAAGGGGAATGTAAGAGGTCACAGGTTGGAGTGCCATGGGAAGCCCGATGGACCAGCAATGGGACAGCAAGATCTAACACAAGAACAGGGCGACATGAGCTAAGAACATGGTGTGCGCTAAAGAACAAGGCGGCATGAGGTAAGAACAGGGCGGCATGGGCTGAAGAACTACAGCTGAGTGGCCCCATCGCCACCACCAACGGTGCTGAGGGTGAGGGGGGGGGGGTCGACCTTTGAGGCGGCAGCGTGGAGTCGCTGCGGAAGCCAACTACTGAAATCAAAGGATAACAAATATATATATACACACACACGCACGCGCGCGCACACACACACACACTATTGTACTGAAAATAAAAAGGTGATCATACCATTGTTTTGATGTGAGCGAGCTCAATCTTGTTTTCCTCTGATTCACACCACCTCTTTAATTGAGGACAGTTCAAAATTCTCAGAGCCTGGAGGTTGGTGAGTTGTTGAATGCCCTCAGGAAAACACATGATGCCCCGACAAAAAATGATCTCAAGAGTCCTGAGACATGTTAATTCTATCAAGCAATGTGGCAATGATGACATGCCACTAGCTTTCTGCGAATCAAGGCGTCGGAGGCACGAATCGGGGCGCCGGAGGAGCGGTGATTCGAAGTGGAGAGCAGCGGAGAGGCGGCAGGGGTGGCGCGGGTATGCAGGAGTATTGGGGATGGTGGTGAAAGAGAAGTTAGAATGAAGCACAAATTTTCTAAGGAGCACATATGTGTGGCCACGATTGCAACAAACAAAATGAAGATTACATACGTTCAGGTTAAGCATCATCACCAGAAAGCATAATAATGTAGACCAAAATACCATGGAATAAAATAAGGGGACTTCAAAAATGATTTCTACTTTCAAACTCTGACAAGCTATTTGTAAGCATGTAACTAAAATGGTGATGTAAAAGATCTTATAGTTTACAGAGGAACTAACATACTATCTAAGTTGGATCATCATTAAGTGTGTATATATCTACGAAGACACTTTTGTACCAAAATAAACCCCACAATGTCTTCAGAAAGACGATTTGTTCTAAAGTGTGCCTATTTCTGGGACATTCATTTGGTATAGTTACTAATATCGTGTCATCAACTAGCGGAATAATGGCCCCTTTTGTTCTGTTTTGTTTGCCAATCAACTGTAACACCGTTGTAAAAAAGTGGCTTATAGAGTCATTTTAACATAGCCTTATCACTAAGCATACTCATGGAAGGCAAGAAAAATAATGAAAATGCCAAGTGCATGATATAGTAAAAAAGCAATAGAGCAGAGGAAGTACGGTAATGGGGGGACCAAGATTCAGGAAGAAACTGGTTGGCGATGCCGTGCGACTTTGTTACAAACATTTTTCTTTCAATATCAAGAGATAAAAACAGAAACATTATGTGCATGTATCCCATTTCATAGGAACCAAGTGCCTTCAACTATTCTGTTTCTAGAGACATCTGATCGGTAAATCCCATGGCTTTTAAACTGATTTCATGAATGACAGAATGAGTAGCACTACAGGAATCAGCTACTTTGCCGTCCGCCACGGCGGACGGCAAAGGCATGAACGGCGGACGGAAAGGCCTTTGCCGTCAGCCGCGGACGGCAAAAGGCTCCGGCAAAGTAGGCTACGGTAAACGGCTACTTTGCCGCCTGCTTCCTGGCGGCTGACGGCAAAGGCCCTTTGCCGTCTGCGGCGGACGGCAAAGAGAGCGGACGGCAATAATTGTGCTGTCAGTCCGTTAAGTGGCTAACGGCAGGCCTTTGCCGTCCGCCGCTGACGGCAAAATTTCTAGTGTCTTTGCCGTCCGCCGTATGATGTCATCTACACGTCACTACATGGCAGGTTCTTTGCCGTCAGCCACTGATGGCAAAGTCTTTGCCGTCTACCACTGTAGGCAAACTGACCAAATGGGTCAGCTCCCAGGAAGCACAGCTAGATGCCACGTGTCTTCTTTGCCGTCCGCGGTAGACGGCAAAGAGCCCGTTGCCGTCGGTGGCAGACGGCAAAGAGCCTGCATATTGGCTCTTTTATCTGTTTTTTATTAAATCCAACAATTTTCATCACAAATATATATGACATATATAGATATATTTCAAAAGGCCATTACAGAGCAAACATATAAGATATCCAACACATAACTTCATCATCCAACCATATATATTACATGCATAGTTCCATCATACATAACAAGTTCAACATAGAGGCATCCAACCATATATATTACAACAGTTTCATCCAACGATACATGCATAGTTCAACGATACAAAAGAAACAGAGAAAGGGATAAGGAGCACTCCATCTATGCAAGCTTTCGTCAAGTGAATGAAATCTGCAAAATGAAAAATAAGAAAGTTAGAACAAGAAGAAGAGTAGAACAAGAAGAAGACTAGAACAAGAAGAGTAGAACAAGAAGAAGACTAGAACAAGAAGAGTATATCATTTATGAGCTAACTTACGTGAAATGGATCATATATGAGCTAACTAAGTTGAAATGGGTCGTTTATGAGCTAGCTAAGGTGAAATGGATCATTTATGAGCTAACTTAGTTGAAATGGGTCGTTTATGAGCTAACTAAGGTCAAATGGATCGTTTTTGAGGTAATTAAGGTGAAATGGATCGTTTTTTAGCTAACTTAGGTGAAATGGATCATTTATGAGCTAACTTAGTTGAAATGGATCATTTTTGAGCTAACTTAGGTGAAATGGATCATTTATGAGCTAATTTAGTTGAAATGGATCTTTTTGAGCCAACTTAGGTGAAATGGATCATTTAAGAGCTAATTTAGGTGAAATGGATCGTTTTTTAGCTAACTTGGTGAAATGGATCGTTTATGAGCTAAATTAGTTGAAATGGATCGTTTATGAGATAACCTAGGTAAGATGGGTCATTTTGGAGTTCACCTAGGTGAAATGGGTCATTTTAAAGCTAACGTAGGCAAAATGGATCATTTAGGAGCTAATCTAGGTAAAATGGGTCATTTTTGAGCTAACTTGGATGAACTGGATCATTTATAAGCTAACCTAGGTAAAATGGGTCATTTTAGAGCTAACTTAGGTAAAATGGATCGTCTATGAGCTAACTAAGCTAATTATGCAATTTTTTACATAAGTAAGCTAAGTACAGATCGTTTTAGAGCTAACTTAGGTAAAATGGATGGTTTTGGAGGTTAGTAAGCTTATTAAGTCATTTTGGAGGAGAAGAAGCTAAGTCTAGGTCATTATGGTAAGCATTGGAGGAAATAAAGCTAAGTCTAGGTCTTTATGCATGTGTTAAGCAAAACACTAGATAAACTTACCAAGATCCAGGAGGTGTAGGAGCGGGGTGGCTCGTGTCGGTAGCTGGAGAAGGATCGTGCGATGCTTGTCTGGAGTTACACTGCACCAAAGATCATTTCCAATGTCTTGTTAGCATGATGACACTCAAATGTTAAGACTAGCAAGTAATGTCCATTCAAATAAAACTCACCGTGGTCCCACCGTGATCACCTGCCATGACAAAGAGTAAACGAAATTAGTACAACATAAAAAAAAGACCGACATGAATAATAATATGTGTATCACATAAGTGTATCATCATCAAGTACAACATAAAAAAATGTAATACCTGACACTACTAATAATCTCGATCAGTATCATCAATAAATGCATAATCATCATCATCACTATAATCAATGACGGGCTCATAGGGTTCATTGGCATCAACATGTGCAAGGCCACCTTGACGTAATCGGTCAAGCATTGACAGGTCATCCGCAGCAGTAACCTCTTCTTGTTCCGGCTCTTCTTGTTCCTCCTCTGGGGTGATGTCAGATTCATTGTCGCTGTCTACTTCAATGTTTTGGGGTGAAGTATAGCGGTTCTTGAAATGCTTTTTGGACGTGCCTCTTGGAAGAATTCTCCTTCATATGTGTCTGGGTTAATGTGAGGTTCATAATCCTCTTCCTTTGGGGGAGAAAGTCTAGCACGTGGCGGCACTTCATAAACGACATCCCAACCTTTCAGATTTGGATTAGTTTGGCAGGCCCACGGTAGATAGAATACTTGGGTCGCCTGTTGAGCCATAATATAGACATCAGGAACATCTAAATGAGTGCTTTGGTTGATTTCAACTAGCCCTACATGTTCATGAGTCCTTCTAGTCTCCTTCGGCTGAAACCAATAACATTTGAAGACTACGACATTCGGTGGGTTTTCACCATAGAACAGAAGTTCATAAATTGCTTCAACTCTCCCATAATACTCGGTACCTCCTTCGTCGATAGCAGATACACAACAATTTGTTGACTTTCGGTCGGCCATAGATAGCTCTTTGCCATAGGTACGAAAGCGATACCCGTTGATGTCGTACTTGTCAAATGAATGGACCTTATAGTCAAAACCATTAGCGACTCGTCTCAATTCGGCGTCCATAGACTCTGAATTAGCCTACAAGTTTAATATGAAAGGATTGTTGCATTATGCACAAATTAGCGAATGAAATGAAATTGTCTAATAGAAATTACCGTTTGTTTGAACCAAGAGATGAAACTGGGATAGCCACCTCCTTGCTTTGCGAGAAGCTCATACTCTTCGACGGAATCCTTTTGGATCTCCGCTCCATAAGAGAATATGGCGACGTATCGACTGTATGACATATCCAGGAATAAGAGTAGTTCAAAGGAAATAGAAGTTGCGAAACAATGTACCAAGAACTTACTCGATGTACGGCCACACTTCTATCAGGTTGTTGAAGATATACAACGAAATGGTCCGCCATTCTTCGTTATCCAAAGATACTGGATGTGAAACACTAGCTGGTGCGAGATTCCCTTTGAATAGGCTGAGGTTGGATCCACCCTTTTTAGGCTCGTCAGCATTGTACCGAGGCTTCAGATTATGCAAATGACGATTTTTGGCTTCGTAGTGCGCTGTTACGAAGTTTGCCGCCTCCTCTATGATGAATGCCTCAGCCATCGATGCTTCAATTCTACGTTTATTTTTTCATTTTTCTCGAAGCGTCTTCTGCATCCTCTCAGTTGGGTAGCACCAACGATTTTGCACGGGCCCCCCAATCTTGCCTCGGTCGGGAGATGCAAAATCAAATGCTGCATTGGATTAAAGAAGCCCGGTGGAAAGATCTTCTCTAACTTGCAGATCAACTCCGGCGCCAACTCTTCCATTTCTTCTAGCACGCCAGGCGATAGTTCTTTCGCACAAAGAACACGGAAGAAATAGCTGAGTTCTGCCAGTACTAGCCATTCATCCTCAGGGATGAAGCCACGCAACATCACCGGCATTACCCGCTCAATCCATATGTGCCAATCATGACTCTTGAGACCAAATATCTTCAGTTTATCAAGATTCGCTCCCCTCTTTAGATTCGCTGCATACCCATCGGGGAACATCAACTGCTGTTGCACCCACAAGAGAATTTCCCTCATAGCTGACCTTCCAAGATTGAACCATGCCTTTGGCTTCGTCCAGTTCTGCTTTCCTTTCGGTTCTTTCATGTTTTGTAACGGCCTATCACATAGCGCCTCTAGATCGACTCTAGCCTTAGTATTATCCTTTGACTTCCCATCTATGCCGAACAATGTACCAAAAAGTGCCTCGGCGATATTCTTCTCAGTGTGCATCACGTCGATGTTGTGTGGGCAAAGGAGGTCTTTGAAGTAAGGCAGATCCCATAAGCATGTTTTGTGAGTCCACGCGTGCTTAGTATTATACCCCTTGAAGTACCCTGGACGTTGTGGATCTGGCTCGAGAGTGTTTAACTGATCCAGGGTCTGTTGGCCTGTCAATGCAGGTGGTGCAGAGTTTTTGACAACTCTACCCCTGATGAAGTTCTTCTTGTCTACCCCAGGCTTCTTGCAATTCGTCCTTAAGCGGCTGCATGTACACATTCATATTTTTGCCCAGATAGTTGGGTCCTGGAATTATCAACGTCAGGAAAATGTTCTTTCTTTGCATAATCTGTCCGAGAATGAGTGGAAAGACAAATACGGGCGAACAACTGTATTGGGCTGCCGTCATACCAAACACACTGAACCCATCCGTGCTGATGCCGACTCGAGGATGCCTCGGATCTGCCACTTTGTCAGCATGTAATTCATCAAACTTTTTCCACGCAACACCATATGATGTGTGTACCATCATCAGATTCCCATCTGCATCTAGTTCGGTTCTTTTGCCTGTTTTGTGCCATGTCATCTGTCTGGCCGTCTCTTCGACCATGAAAAGACGTTGAAGTCTTGGTACGATTGGCATATACCGAAGAACACTAACGGGGATTTTGGTCTGTGTCTTCTCACCCATACCGTTGTCTACCACAATATACCTGGAAGACTTGCAAATGGGACAATAGTTCAAGTCCGCATAGTCAAGCCTAAATAAGGCACATCCTTTCTCACAGGCATGTATCTTCTCATAGGGCATCTTCAGTGCACGGAGGATTTTGTCCGACTGGTACAGGTTTGCAGGCATTACATGGCCTTTGGGTAGAAAGTGTCCAAATACTGTCATAATTGCGTCATAGCATTCTCTGCCCAAGTTGAACTGAGCCTTCAAAGCCATTACTTGTGAGATGGCATCCAACTGACAAAGCTCAGTGTGCTCGTGGAGCGGACGTTTCGAAGACTCCAACATTTCATTGAAGGCCTTTGCAGATTCCTCCATCTCCTCGTCCGAATCCCGAGCATCATCATAGCCTTGCACCATGTTTTCCATCCCGGTACCATGCTCGTCGGTGCGACGACGATCCACCTCAGCTCGGTCACGTTGGGCAGACTCACAATGAAATGTCCACACTGTATAATCGGGCGTAAAACCACTCTTCTGCAGGTGTTTTCCCATTTCAGCCTCTGTCTTCTTTTCCCAATTGCCGCACCGGAAACAGGGGCACCAGGTTTTCTTTTGGCCATTTGCAAATGCGGCTTGCACAAACCCCTTAGTTTTTGTGAACCATTCAGCGCTCCATTTGTTCTGACCAGTGTGACCGGTATACATCCAAGCACGGTCACTCATCTTGACTTTCAGAGCCACTGGACACACAACAATTATATATGTAATTCACCATGTATATATTCATCAGTTGATCTACTTTGTCAATTTTATTACGTCCATGCAACCTACACTCTAATAGGTAATGATAGGTCCTAATTCCACCCGTGTATGTGTAGATTGGGTTCATTTTCCCATGCTATGCTCCGGATTCGACGCAAAATTTTGGCAGCACCTGCCTGCTGTTCTCCTGATACACGTCTCTGCAATAAACAAAGAGGATGTGTACCCGGAGAACAACAGGGGAGGCACTGACGAAATATATGCGTCGGATCCGGAGCAAAGCATATGGGAAAACGAACCCAATCTACACATACTCGGGCTGTCCATGGATAGCGTTGGACAATTCGAAAGAATCAAGGTTATAAATATGCAAATGCATGCATATTTATAACTATGACGCTTTCGAACGGGAGACACATATTGGTTACGCATACTGATGATTCAAGACACATATATAGCTAGCTATCAAGTTTCATCGGAATAGATCAAATAATTAATGGGGGAGGAGGACTTGTCATTTGTGCTCACCGACGAACGAAGGGGCAGAGCTCGTCAAACGCACGGCGAAGTCGTCGAACACCAAACCTCACAGCGATGAAACAACTGCACATTTAAAACTACACGATCAACACAATTATATATGATGTTTTTCATAACAAAATCGAAAAATATATGACCTAACTAATAATTCACAAATATATGACCCCGTCGGCCTCTGGAAGGCCAAAGAACACCTTTTCGGGAGGTGTCGGTGGTCGGGGTCAGGGTGTCGGGTCAGGC